>NC_057798.1:472459662-472579067 GCF_018294505.1 Triticum aestivum | reverse complement strand
GACACAGAGGAACTCTCAATGAAAGCACCAATGTTGGTGTCAAAACCGGCGGATCTCGGGTAGGGGGTCCCGATCTGTGCGTCTTAGGCTGATGGTAACAGGAAGCAAGGGACACAATGTTTACCCAGGTTCGGGCCCTCTCGATGGAGGTAAAACCCTACTTCCTGCTTGATTAATATTGACGATATGTGTAGTACAAGAGTAGATCTACCACGAGATCGTAGAGGCTAAACCCTAGAAGCTAGCCTATGATGATTATGATTGTAATTGTGATCGGCTTTCTAAGGACAAACCTCTCCAGTTTATATAGACACCGGAGAGGGCTAGGGTTTACACGGAGTCGGTTACAAGGAAGGAAACACAATATCCGGATCGCCAAGCTTGTCTTCCACGCAAAGGAGAGTCTCCTCCGGACACGGGACGGAGTCTTGAGTCTTGTATCTTCACGCTCCAATAGTCCGGACGATGTATATAGTCCGGTCATCCGGATACCCCCTAATCCAGGATAACGTTGTCAAAAAAATATCGAGTTAAAAAAAGAAACAAAACAAACACATTTTCTTTTTGAATAAAATATAATTCAATTCGATGATACAAACCATACAAGTACAGGGGCGATGATATAGTAAACCGTTGAAAACTTATGAGAAAAATATTACCCAAAAAATAGAACAAAGTCTAGTTAGTGAAAACACGCTTAGTACAAACCAATGCAAGCATCAGTACAAGTATCCTTTTTCGGAACCATTCAAAATTACTCTACAAAAAATATGAAGGAAATATGCTCTAGAGGCAATAATAAAGTTATTATTCATTTCCTCATATCATGATAAATGTTTATTATTCATGCTAGAATTGTATTAACCGGAAACATGATACACGTGTGAATACATAGACAAACATAAAGTCACTAGTATGCCTCTACTTGACTAGCTCATTAATCAAAGATGGTTATGTTTCCTAACTATAGACATGTTTTGTCATTTGATTAATGGGATCACATCATTAGGAGAATGATGTGATTGACATGACCCATTCCGTTAGCCTAGCACTTGATCGTTTAGTATGTTGCTATTGCTTTCTTCATGACTTATGCAAAGTTCCTGCAACTATGAGATTGTGCAACTCCCGTTTACCGGAAGAACACTTTGTGTGCTACCAAACGTCACAATGTAACTGGGTGATTATAAAGGTGCTCTACAGGTGTTTCCGAAGGTACATGTTGGGTTGGCATAATTCGAGATTAGGTTTTGTCACTCCGATTGTCGGAGAGGTATCTCTGGGCCCTCTCGGTAATACTGAACACCTAAGCCTTGCAAGCATTGTAACTAATGAGTTAGTTATAAGATGATGTGTTACAGAACGAGTAAAGAGACTTGCCGGTAACGAGATTGAACTAGGTATTGGATACCGACGATCAAATCTCCGGCAAGTAACATACCGATGACAAAGGGAACAACGTATGTTGTTATGCGGTTTGACCGATAAAGATCTTCGTAGAATATGTAGGAACCAATATGGGCATCCAGGTTCCGCTATTGGTTATTGACCGAGAATAGTTCTAGGTCATGTCTACATAGTTCTCGAACCCGTAGGGTCCGCACGCTTAACGTTACGATGACAGTTTTATTATGAGTTTACAAGTTTTGATGTACCGAAGTTTGTTCGGAGTCCCGGATGTGATCACGGACATGACGAGGAGTCTCGAAATGGTCAAGACATAAAGATTGATATATTGGACGACTATATTTCGACACCGAAAGTGTTCCGGGTGATTTCGGAGAAAACCGGAGTGCCGGAGGGTTACCGGAACCCCTCCCGAAGAGTTAATGGGCCACATGGGCCTTGGTGGGAAGAGAGAGGGGCGGCCATGAAGGGCCGCGCGCCCCCTCTCCCTCTGGTCTGAATTGGACTAGGGGGGGGGGGGGCGGCGCCCCCCTCTTTCCTTCCCCTCCTCTCCCCCTTCCTTCCCCTCCTAGTATGAGTAGGAAAGGAGGAGTCCTACTCCTACTAGGAGGAGGACTCTTCCTCCTGGCGCGCCCAACAAGGGCCGGCCGGCCTCCCCCCTCCCTCCTTTATATACGGGGGCAGGGGGCACCCCATAGACACACAAGTTGATCTATGGATCATTCCTTAGCCGTGTGCGGTGCCCCCCTCCACCATATTCCACCTCGGTCATATCGTCGCGGAGTTTAGGCGAAGCCCTGCGCCGGTAGAACATCATCATCGTCACCATGCCGTCGTGCTGACGGAACTCATCCCCGAAGCTTTGCTGGATCGGAGCCCGGGGATCGTCATCGAGCTGAACGTGTGCTGAACTCGGAGGTGCCGTACGTTCGGTGCTTGGATCGGTCGAATCGTGAAGACGTACGACTACATCAACCGCGTTGTCATAACGCTTCCGCTTACGGTCTACGAGGGTACGTGGATGAACACTCTCCCCTCTCATTGCTATGCATCACCATGATCTTGCGTGTGCGTAGGAATTTTTTTGAAATTACTACGTTCCCCAACAGTGGCATCCGAGCCTGGTTTTATGCGTTGATGTTATATGTACGAGTAGAACACAAGTGAGTTGTGGGCGATACAAGTCATACTGCTTACCAGCATGTCATACTTTGGTTCGGCGGTATTGTGAGATGAAGCGGCCCGGACCGACATTACGCGTACGCTTACGCGAGACAGGTTTCACCGTTATGAGCACTCTTGCTTAAAGGTGGCTGGCGGGTGTCTGTCTCTCTCACTTTAGCTGAATCGAGTGTGGCTACGCCCGGTCCTTGCGAAGGTTAAAACAACACCAACTTGACAAACTATCGTTGTGGTTTTTATGCGTAGGTAAGAACGATTCTTGCTAAAAGCCCGTAGCAGCCACGTAAAATTTGCAACAACAAAGTAGAGGACGTCTAACTTGTTTTTGCAGGGCATGTTGTGATGTGATATGGTCAAGACGTGATGCTATATTTTATTGTATGATATGATCATGTTTTGTAACCGAAGTTATCGGCAACTGGCAGGAGCCATATGGTTGTCGCTTTATTGTATGAAATGGAAACGCCCTGTAATTGCTTTACTTTATCACTAAGCGGTAGCGATAGTCGTAGAAGCAATAGTTGGCGAGACGACAAAGATGCTACGATGGAGATCAAGGTGTTGCGCCGGTGACGATGGTGATCATGACGGTGCTTCGAAGATGGAGATCACAAGCACAAGATGATGATGGCCATATCATATCACTTATATTGATTGCATGTGATGTTTATCCTTTATGCATCTTATCTTGCTTTGATTGACGGTAGCATTTTAAGATGATCTCTCACTAAAATTATCAAGAAGTGTTCGCCCTGAGTATGCACCGTTGCCAAAGTTCGTCGTGCCCAGACACCACGTGATGATCGGGTGTGATAAGCTCTACGTCCATCTACGATGGGTGCAAGCCAGTTTTGCACACGCAGAATACTCAGGTTAAACTTGACGAGCCTAGCATATGCAGATATGGCCTCGGAACACGGAGACCGAAAGGTCGAGCGCGAATCATATAGTAGATATGATCAACATAGTGATGTTCACCATTGAAAACTACTCCATCTCACGTGATGATCGGACATGGTTTAGTTGATTTGGATCACGTGATCACTTAGATGACTAGAGAGATGTCTGTCTAAGTGGGAGTTCTTAAGTAATATGATTAATTGAATTTAAATTTATCATGAACTTAGTACCTGATAGTATTATTGCTTGTCTATGTTTGTTTGTAGATAGATGGCTCGTGCTGTTGTTCCGTTGAATTTTAATGCGTTCCTTGAGAAAGCAAAGTTGAAAGATGATGGTAGCAATTACACGGACTGGGTCCGTAACCTGAGGATTATCCTCATTGCTGCACAAAAAAGTTACGTCCTGTAAGCACCGCTGGGTGCCAGGCCTGCTGCTGATGCAACTGACGATGTTAAGAACATCTGGTAGAGCAAAGCTGATGACTACTCTATAGTTCAGTGTGCCATGCTTTACGGCTTAGAACCGGGTCTTCAACGATGTTTTGAACGTCATGGAGCATATGAGATGTTCCAGGAGTTGAAGTTAATATTTCAAGCAAATGCCCGGATTGAGAGATATGAAGTCTCCAATAAGTTCTACAGCTGCAAGATGGAGGAGAATAGTTTTGTCAGTGAACATATACTCAAAATGTCTGGGTATAATAATCACTTGATTCAACTGGGAGTTAATTTTCCGGATGATAGCGTCATTGACAGAATTCTCCAATCACTGCCACCAAGCTACAAGAGCTTTGTGATGAACTATAATATGCAAGGGATGAACAAGACTATTCCCGAGCTCTTCGCAATGCTAAAAGCTGCGGAGGTAGAAATCAAGAAGGAGCATCAAGTGTTGATGGTCAACAAGACCACTAGTTTCAAGAAAAAGGGCAAAGGGAAGAAGAAGGGGAACTTCAAGAAGAACAGCAAGCAAGTTGCTGCTCAAGAGAAGAAACCCAAGCCTGGACCTAAGCCTGAAACTGAGTGTTTCTACTGCAAGTAGACTGGTCACTGGAAGCGGAACTGCCCCAAGTATTTGGCGGATAAGAAGGATGGCAAAGTGAACAAAGGTATATGTGATATACATGTTATTGATGTGTACCTAACTAGAGCTCGTAGTAGCACCTGGGTATTTGATACTGGTTTTGTTGCTAATATTTGCAACTCGAAACAGGGACTACGGAATAAGCGAGCACTGGCCAAGGACGAGGTGACGATGCGCGTGGGAAACGGTTCCAAAGTCGATGTGATCGCGGTCGGCACGCTACCTCTACATCTACCTTCGGGATTAGTTTTAGACCTGAATAATTGTTATTTGGTGCCAGCGTTGAGCATGAACATTATATCTGGATCTTGTTTGATGTGAGACGGTTATTCATTTAAATCAGAGAATAATGGTTGTTCTATTTATATGAGTAATATCTTTTATGGTCATGCACCCTTGAAGAGTGGTCTATTTTTATTAAATCTCGATAGTAGTGATACACATATTCATAGTGTTGAAACCAAAAGATGCAGAGTTAATAATGATAGTGCAACTTATTTGTGGCAATGCTGTTTGGGTCTTATCGGTGTAAAGCGCATGAAGAAACTCCATACTGATGGACTTTTGGAATCACTTGATTATGAATCACTTGGTACTTGCGAACCGTGACTTATGGGCAAGATGACTAAAACGCCGTTCTCCGGAACTATGGAGCGAGCAACTGATTTGTTGGAAATCATACATACTGATGTTTGTGGCCCAATTAATGTTGAGGCTCGCGGCGGGTATCGTTATTTTCTCACCTTCACAGATGATTTGAGCAGATATGGGTATATCTACTTGATGAAACACAAGTCTGAAACATTTTGAAAAGTTCAAAGAATTTCAGAGTGAAGTAGAAAATCATCGTAACAAGAAAATAAAGTTTCTACGATCTGATCGTGGAGGAGAGTATTTGAGTTATGAGTTTGGCCTACACTTGAAACAATGTGGAATAGTTTCACAACTCACGCCACCTGGAACACCACAACGAAATGGTGTGTCCGAACGTCCTAATCGTACTTTACTTGATATGGTGCGATCTATGATGTCTCTTACTGATTTACCGCTATCGTTTTGGGGTTATGCTTTAGAGACGGCCGCATTCACGTTAAATAGGGCACCATCAAAATCCGTTGAAACGATGCCTTATGAACTATGGTTTGGCAAGAAACCAAAGTTGTCGTTTCTTAAAGTTTGGGGCTGCGATGCTTATGTAAAGAAACTTCAACTAGATAAGCTCGAACCTAAATCGGAGAAATGTGTCTTCATAGGATACCCAAAAGAGACTATTGGGTACACCTTCTATCACAGATCCGAAGGCAAGACATTCATTGCTAAGAATGGATCCTTTCTAGAGAAGGAGTTTCTCTCGAAAGAAGTGAGTGGGAGGAAAGTAGAACTTGATGAGATAACTGTATCTACTCCCTTATTGGAAAGTAGTTCATCACAAGAACCAATTCCTGTGACAACTACACCAATTAGTGAGGAAGCTAATGATAATGATCATGAAACTTCAGATCAAGTTTCTACTGAACCTCGTAGGTCTACCAGAGTAAGATCCGCACCAGAGTGGTACGGTAATCCTATTCTGGAAGTCATGTTACTTGACCATGATGAACCTACAAACTATGAGGAAGCGATGATGAGCCCGGATTCCGCAAAATGGCTAGAAGCCATGAAATCTGAGATGGGATCCATGTATGAAAACAAAGTATGGACTTTGGTTGACTTGCTCGATGATCGGCAAGCCATTGAGAATAAATGGATCTTTAAGAAGAACACTTACGCTGATGGTAATATAACTGTCTATAAAGCTCGACTTGTTGCAAAAGGTTTTCAACAAGTTCAAGGGGTTGACTACGATGAGACTTTCTCACCCGTAGCGATGCTTAAGTCTGTCTGAATCATGTTAGCTATTGCTGCATTTCATGATTATGAAATTTGGCAAATGGATGTCAAGACTGCATTCTTGAATGGATTTCTAGAAGAAGAGTTGTATATGATGCAGTCGGAAGGTTTTGTTGATCCAAAAGGTGCTGACAAAGTGTGCAAGCTCCAGCGTTCCATTTATGGACTGGTGCAAGCATCTCGGAGTTGGAATAAACGCTTTGATAGTGTGATCAAAGCATATGGTTTTATACAGACTTTTGGAGAAGCCTGTATTTTACAAGAAAGTGAGTGGGAGCTTTGTAGCATTTCTAATTTTATATGTAGATGACATATTATTAATTGGAAATGATATAGAATTTCTGGATAGCATAGAAGGATACTTGAATAAAAGTTTTTCAATGAAATACCTCGGTGAAGCTACTTACATATTGGGCATCAAGATCTATAGAGATAGATCAAGACGCTTAATAGGACTTTCACAAAGCACATACTTTGACAAAATTTTGAAAAAGTTCAAAATGGATCAGGCAAAGAAAGGATTCTTGCCTGTGCTACAAGGTGTGAAGTTGAGTCAAACTCAATGCCCGACCACAGCAGAAGATAGAGAGAAAATGAAAAATGTTCCCTATGCTTCAGCCATAGGCTCTATCATGTATGCAATGCTGTGTAGCAGACCTCACGTATGCTTAGCAATAAGCTTGGCAGGAAGGTAACAAAGTAATCCAGGATTGGATCACTGGACAGCGGTCAAGAACATCCTGAAATACCTGAAAAGGACTAAGGATATGTTTCTAGTATATGGAGGTGACAAAGAGCTAGTCGTAAACGGTTACGTCGATGCAAGCTTTGACACTGATCCGGACGATTCTAAATCGCAAACCGGATACGTGTTTTTATTAAACGGTGGAGCTGTAAGTTGGTGCTGTTCTAAACAAAGCGTCGTAGCGGGATCTACATGTGAAGCGGAGTACATAGCTGCTTCGGAAGCAGCAAATGAAGGAGTCTGGATGAAGGAGTTCATTTCCGATCTAGGTGTCATACCTAGTGCATCGGGACCAATGAAGATCTTCTGTGACAATACTGGTGCAATTGCCTTGGCAAAGGAATCCAGATTTCACAAGAGGACCAAGCACATCAAGAGACGCTTCAATTCCATTTGGGACCAAGTCCAAGTGGGAGACATAGAGATTTGCAAGATACATACGGATCTGAATGTTGCAGACCCGTTGACTAAGCCTCTCTCACGAGCAAAACATGATCAGCACCAAGACACCATGGGTGTTAGAATCATTACTATGTAATCTAGATTATCGACTCTAGTGCAACTGGGAGACTGAAGGAAATATGCCCTAGAGGCAATAATAAAGTTATTATTTATTTCCTCATATCATGATAAATGTTTATTATTCATGCTAGAATTGTATTAACCGGAAACATGATACACGTGTGAATACATAGACAAACATAAAGTCACTAGTATGCCTCTACTTGACTAGCTCATTAATCAAAGATGGTTATGTTTCCTAACTATAGACATGTGTTGTCATTTGATTAATGGGATCACATCATTAGGAGAATGATGTGATTGACATGACCCATTCCGTTAGCCTAGCACTTGATCGTTTAGTATGTTGCTATTGCTTTCTTCATGACTTATACAAAGTTCCTGCAACTAAGAGATTGTGCAACTCCCGTTTACCGGAAGAACACTTTGTGTGCTACCAAACGTCACAACGTAACTGGGTGATTATAAAGGTGCTCTACATGTGTTTCCGAAGGTACATGTTGGGTTGGCATAATTCGAGATTAGGTTTTGTCACTCCGATTGTCGGAGAGGTATCTCTGGGGCCTCTCGGTAATACTCATCACCTAAGCCTGGCAAGCATTGTAACTAATGAGTTAGTTATAAGATGATGTGTTACAGAACGAGTAAAGAGACTTGCCGGTAACGAGATTGAACTAGGTATTGGATACCGACGATCAAATCTCGGGCAAGTAACATACCGATGACAAAGGGAACAACATATGTTGTTATGCGGTTTGACCGATAAAGATCTTCGTAGAATATGTAGGAACCAATATGGGCATCCAGGTTCCGCTATTGGTTATTGACCGAGAATAGTTCTAGGTCATGTGTACATAGTTCTCGAACCCGTAGGGTCCGCACGCTTAACGTTACGATGACAGTTTTATTATGAGTTTACAAGTTTTGATGTACCGAAGTTTGTTCGGAGTCCTGGATGTGATCACGGACATGACGAGGAGTCTCGAAATGGTCAAGACATAAAGATTGATATATTGGACGACTATATTCGGACACCGGAAGTGTTCCGGGTGATTTCAGAGAAAACCGGAGTGCCGGAGGGTTACCGGAACCCCTCCCGAAGAGTTAATGGGCCACATGGGCCTTGGTGGGAAGAGAGAGGGGCGGCCAGGAAGGGCCACGCGCCCCCTCTCCCTCTGGTCCGAATTGGACTAGGAGGGGGGGGGCGCCCCCCTCTTTCCTTCCCCTCATCTCCCCCTTTCTTCCCCTCCTAGTAGGAGTAGGAAAGGAGGAGTCCTACTCCTACTAGGAGGAGGACTCCTCCTCCTGGCGCGCCCAACAAGGGCCGGCCGGCCTCCCCCTCCCTCCTTTATATACGGGGGCAGGGGGCACCCCATAGACACACAAGTTGATCTACGGATCGTTCCTTAGCCGTGTGCGGTGCCCCCCTCCACCATATTCCACCTCGGTCATATCGTCGCGGAGTTTAGGCGAAGCCCTGCGTCGGTAGAACATCATCATCGTCACCACGCCGTCGTGCTGACGGAACTCATCCCCGAAGCTTTGCTGGATCGGAGCCCGGGGATCGTCTTCGAGCTGAACGTGTGCTGAACTCGGAGGCGCCGTACGTTCGGTGCTTGGATCGGTCGGATCGTGAAGACGTACGACTACATCAACCGCGTTGTCATAACGCTTCCGCTTACGGTCTACGAGGATACGTGTATGAACACTCTCCCCTCTCATTGCTATGCATCACCATGATCTTGCGTGTGCGTAGGAAATTTTTTGAAATTTCTACGTTCCCCAACAAAATAGCTCAGTACAAACATACACATATATCAGTACGACTACTCTGTTTTTCAGACAAGAAAACAGCAAGATCCGTCATGCCGTATTCTATATTACTCTTAAACGGTTGCGAAGTAGAGAAAACGTTCAACATGACTAAGTTTTGCATTTTCCATAGCTATCCAACGGTATATTATTTGCCATATTTTGATAAACTTTTTAAAAAAATCGCGTTCAAAATCAAATTTGACCGTATTCGAATTCGTTTTTAAACTGTAAGGAATTAGAAAACATTTATATATGAAAAAGTTGCGCATTTTCCATAGCTTTCCAACCACCTGAAAACGTCAGTTCAAAAAGGGTAACAGAATAATATTCTATTATGCGTAACAGAATAGCCCAGATGTGTGTGTGTGTATATATACTTATATATATATATATATATATATATATATATATATATATATATATATATATATATATAGACAAATTTTATCTACAAGCAATGGTAGTTACCCCCTAGTTGTTTGCTCGCCATGTGTCTCTTCTTATCTCTAAACCAAACGGGTTGGTGGATGCGAAAGAATCCAATAGCCGACAGGTAACTACCGTCTAATTAAATAATTAAATAAATGGTGTGAGTTAGTTCAACAACCTGCTATTTCCCTGGCCGGCCGAATGCATCACCACGAACGGATAAGATATTTATAAGCTGAACGTGCTGGACCAAACATCTCTTATTTTATTTTTGAGGAATCTGTTGCATACTTTTGACTCGAGTATGTAGAACTACATACTAGTTTGGAAAACAGTACATAGTATATTGTTTGGAAAATAGTATGTAGTATATTGTTTGGAAAATAGTATATTTTGGAGCGATGAGTATATAGTATGTAGCATGGAGTTGAAAGGAGTATATAGTATGGAGTACATAGTGTGGAATTGAAAGGAGTATATGGTATGTGCTGAGGAGTATACATAGTTTGGAAAAGGTATATTCTTGGGTATATGTATACTTCCAGTCACGTATGTTCATTTAATATATACTTCCTGTGGCATAGATACTCCATTTTTATAGTATAGAATCACGTGAACACAAGTTGTATACACATGCTTCTTTTCCATTTAAGTGGTATACACATAGTATGGAGTATGCACATTTAACTAGAGACTGGAGTATGGAGTATATGTTTTTTTTGCGGGTGAGTATGGAGTATATACTTATCTTAGTAATATGAAATCCCGGTTAGTAGACAAGTGCTAGAGTAGATCATTCTTACTTTTGAGTATAATTAAGTTATCAAGTACGTGCTCAAACAAAAATCAGATTCTAAATGGCTTCCGTGTTCACCAAAACTTACCGAAAAGGCTTCATGTATACTGCATACTCCATCCTCTAACATACTCCATATGTCCGTCTTCAACGGCCTTATTAAAGATTGTATAAGAGAGGATTATATTCATCTACACTATAGAGAGTATATTCATCCAAGAATGAGTATATAAAAAAGTAGTATTTGGTATAATGAAGGAGAACGTATGAACCCCGCAAAAAAGAGGAGAAAGTATGCAGTGTACAAGAATTTATAGTGTACAACAGTACAAGTAGTTTGTCTATCGTTTCACCGATTCCTGAAGCTTAGATTTGAACGGTCATACAAAACTTCTTTCAAACCATGATGTGACCATGTCCTCACACGTACATCGTCGCCGCCAACGACATCATTCGTCTACGCGCAGCCACATGTATTCTTCATCGACGCCGTACCGGAATGTTGTCGTGTTGCCGTTGTCGCCGCAACCGCTTGCCGTAGTCGCGCATTAAGGCCATGCTGGGTCAGTCTTTGCACACGGGATCATCATATTGGACCCCTCCCCGCTGATAATCCTCTTCACCCATCCGTGATACTAAAGAGATCAGACAAAGTAACACCAATTAGCATTTAACTGGGACTTCTACCTCCAATAAATACCTTCGAATTACTCTAGATACACCCAGCCCAGGAAAATCAACCGCGTGTGCACTAAAATCAAGAAACAAGGAAGAATCAATTGCCTCACGCATGCATGGATCCACCGATTTGATGTCGTCTACCTTTTTGCCGATCTAGTCTTCTCACGCAGATTTGAATTTGAAGAGAGAGAGAGAGAGAGAGAGATCTAACCGGATTGTGTCATCCTGGTTCAGCGTGTATCCATGAATGAAATATTAAACGGCAAGAGAAAAGGTTAGGCGCCCCACAAAATTAGGAAGTTCAGTCCAACAAACAGATCGGGCATAAAAAAAATCTGATTTTATGGTGCCTGAGGGAGTCCCGGACTAGGGGGTGTCCGGATAGCCGAACTACCATCATCGGCCGGACTCCAAGACTATGAAGATACAAGATTGAAGACTTCGTCCCGTGTCCGGATGGGACTTTCCTTGGCGTGGAAGGCAAGCTTGGCGATGCGGATATGTAGATCTCCTACCATTGTAACCGACTCTGTGTAACCCTAGCCCTCTCCAGTGTCTATATAAACCGGATGGCTTTAGTCCATAGGACGAACAACAATCATACCATAGGCTGGCTTCTAGGGTTTAGCCTCCTTGATCTCGTGGTAGATCTACTCTTGTAACCCACATCATCAATATTAATCAAGCAGGACGTAGGGTTTTACCTCCATTAAGAGGGCCCGAACCTGGGTAAAAACATCGTGTCCCTCGTCTCCTGTTACCATCCGCCTAGACGCACAGTTCGGGGGCCTTCGGGTGGGGATGAGCTCTCCCTCGTCGGGGAGCCGGTGCGCGATGTCGCTGGACAAGTATCCGGCGCTGCGCAGCTTCTGGATATGCCCCTCCGTGACGGAGGAGGCCATCCATTTGCCTCCCGCTCCGGACATGATCGGAGAAGGTTGAGGTGGGATGTGTGGGCTTGGGTGCTGGAGCTCGGGTTCGCGGAGATGGATAAGCCAAGGAGGAAGAAGGCGTAGGTAAAAGGATTGGATCTTTATCCCCTTATATGGGCAGACGGAAACATGCGTCCCCACAAGCCTGATAAAACTCGCTTATCTCCCAAGCGCCGCAATCAATGGCGCGGTTGGGTTACCCACGTCCGTATTGATGAGAATCCCGGAATAAGGGGAACACGATCTCTGCTTCGACAAGACGTGCCAAGGAAACCGCCTCGCTAAACACGCTGAGGTGGAACAATAAAAACGATTCGAGCAAAGACTTGGAAGTGGTGTGAAGTCACGCCGCAGAATACGTCAGCAGATTGATCTTGTGTAATATTATTCTCTCTACGGTGGTATGTGGAATTTATTTTTGCAGAGCCGGACACTATCCTGGTGTTCACAATCTTCTATAAATTATTCGGAGGAGGAACCCGCCTTGCAATGCTGAAGACAATATGCGTGCCGGACTCGTCGTCATTGAAGCCTGGTTCAGGGGCTACTGAGGGAGTTCCAGACTAGGGGGTGTCCGGATAGCCGAACTATCATCATCGGCCGAACTCCAAGACTATGAAGATACAAGATTGAAGACTTCGTCCCGTGTCCGGATGGGACTTTCCTTGGTGTGGAAGGCAAGCTTGGCGATACGGATATGTAGATCCCCTACCATTGTAACCGACTCTGTGTAACCCTAGCCCTCTCCGGTGTCTATATAAACCGGATGGCCTTAGTCCATAGGACGAACAACAATCATACCATAGGCTAGCTTCTAGGGTTTAGCCTCCTTGATCTCGTGGTAGATCTACTCTTGTAACCCACATCATCAATATTAATCAAGCAGGACGTAGGGTTTTACCTCCATCAAGAGGGCCCGAACCTGGGTAAAAACATCGTGTCCCTCGTCTCCTATTACCATCCGCCTAGAGCACAGTTCGGGACCCCCTACCCAAGATCCGCACTTTGTTAATTAATTATCTTTTCAAAGTACGTCTTACCAGCGAGGGTCTCTGTGGCTCCCCCTGTACCGGCCAGTGCGGCCTCCAGTTGGGCCTTGCACTCTTGGAGCTCCTGGGACAGCTGGGTATTCTTCTCCGTAAGATCCTGCATAAAAATTGATCCTTAAATCAGTTATTTTAACCATTTTAAGTCTCGGGGGCTACTGGCATATATACCTATTCAAATTACTTACATGTATGTCTTTCACATACTGCTCCGTGGCTCTGGTTAACCCATCTTGACCGGCACGGAGGTGCGCGTTTCCCGCATCAAAGGCATTTAACGCCTCCGGGGAGAAACACGTGTCACGAAGAACTGTCCGGCGACGCCTGTGATTCATGGCGCTCTCCACCTCAGACCGGGTGGCGGACAGCCTGTCGGCATCCTCCGTCGGAGGAGCGTCCGACTCATGCCTTGTATTCGCCTCCCCTTCCGGGCCATGCGTTGGAGCATGGCTGGCGGAGGCTTGGTTGGCAACCTCTCCGGACACTGTCCGGCGAGCGCTCTTTCTGGAAAAGTTATGAGCATTAATATACCTCCTGGGAGTCCTTCCCTTAAAAAATAGTGGTGCTCCGTACGGTTGCGGCGACGTTTCAGTTCGCGTCGCACTCCTCTTCCGCCTGCTGGGCCGGACTGACCCTTGTTGGCCGGTCGCCGCGGGCTTGACTTCCTGCCGTAAAGGCGCTTCCTGTCGAACACCATTGGTGCACGGTGGTCAGAACTAAGCATTAAAGAAGTAACGGCACCAGGACTTCGGTCGTACTCACCGGGGAAGCCGGACACAAACCGGGGTAGTCAGCCATAATGGCGACTAAAGCATTATCTATGCTGAGCTGGTGGTACACCCCGTCGATCAGTTCCACCGCTAAGTCCGGATCCTCTTCGGAGGCCGGATCAAGGGACCTTTCTGGGTCTTCGGGTTGTGGGGCTGGGCTTTTTATGCCCTCCACATCCCGACGCAGTTCTTGTGTCAAAATCATACAGTAAGACAATTGCCTTTAAAGGCACGGTTCAGATATGCATGCGACCGCTTACCCAGCTCCGAGGGTTGTTCATGGAAAATCCGTTCAGAGGATTCGTGCGGAGGAAGTCCTCCTTCTCCCCCTTGTACAAGCCGGACAGGATCTTCACCAGATCGTCGGCCGAGCCAGGTCCCTTGCGGCCGTGACGGGTGGCGTCGTCGTCTCCGTTGAAGTCCCACATGGGGTGGCCCCTATATTGGAGTGGCTGCACCCCACGCATAATGCATGTGGCCATGACTCCGACCATGGTTAATCCGGAATGGGCTAGCAGCCGTATCCCGCCCATTAAGTAATGGACGCTACTATCATCTTCTCGTCGAGGGCTCCCTGGGCGCCAACTTAGACGTTTCTTCAGGGGAGCGTTGCTGAACTCCGGAAGGCCAATCCGGACTGGATCCGACAGAGGAGCGTCCTCCATATAAAACCACTCCGAAGGCCAATCTTCGGACGTCTTCTTCGGGGTCCCGGACAGGTATCCGGTCCCGGCGATGCGCCATATTTCGGCTCCGCCCACTTGATATATCGACCCCTCGTGAGAGCGGGGTACGAGGCAAAACAGCCTCTTCCACAGCGCAAAATGGGGCTCAATGCCCAAGAACAGCTCACACAGAGCTATGAAGCCCGCGATGTGCAAAATGGAGGCAGGTGTAAGGTGATGGAGCCGGAGTCCGTAGAACTCCAGGAGCCCCCGGACAAACGGATGTATAGGAAATCCGAGTCCCCTTATTAAGTAGGAGACGAAGCACACCCGCTCTCCTTTGGAGGGATTGGGGGCGCTCTCCGCCTGCTTCCCACCTTTGTAGGTGGCCAGTCCGGCTCGAACCGGAACCATGAAGGCCGGGGGAAGATATCCCTCTGCTTGGAGCATCACTAACTCGCTGTGCGGGACTGAGCATCTCCTCCAACCTCCTGGCTTAGGGCTGGGAGCGCGAGAAGAGGAGCCGCGTCGACTGTCCATGTTAGAATGGGTTTGGTGTCAGATGCGCCTCGATGAGTGCTTGCGAAAGGAGGATGATGTGATTTGGATCTGGATCCTCGCCTCTCTTATAGGCAGCTTATTTGCGTAGCTAGGGGGTAAAACATAAAAATACCCTGGCTTTTCACATTCGTGCGACGCGTGGGAGAAGACCATTATTGGATGCGGAAGCCAAGGAGCGCAGTATTTATGAAGCAACCGGACACTATCCGGCAAACACATGGAGCATGAAGAAGAACCCGCCTTGCAAACGCCGAAGACAACATACGCGCCAGATTCGTCGTTATTGAAGCCTGGTTCGGGGGCTACTGAGGGAGTCCCGGACTAGGGGGTGTCCGGATAGCCGAACTACCATCATCGGCCGGACTCTAAGACTATGAAGATACAAGATTGAAGACTTCGTCCCGTGTCCGGATGGGACTTTCCCTGGCGTGGAAGGCAAGCTTGGCGATGCGGATATGTAGATATCCTATCATTGTAACCGACTCTGTGTAACCCTAGCCCTCTCCAGTGTCTATATAAACCGGATGGCTTTAGTCCATAGGACGAACAACAATCATACCATAGGCTGGCTTCTAGGGTTTAGCCTCCTTGATCTCGTGGTAGATCTACTCTTGTAACCCACATCATCAATATTAATCAAGCAGGACGTAGGGTTTTACCTCCATCAAGAGGGCCCGAACCTGGGTAAAAACATCGTGTCCCTCGTCTCCTGTTACCATCCGCCTAGACGCACAGTTCGGGACCCCCTACCCGAGATCCGCCGGTTTTGACACCGACAGTGCCCATGACCCATTAAGAAAGGCATGGATCTTGATGCAATCGAATGGCAGTGGGGATGGTGGTAACTACCACTAGGGCCAATTGATTGAACCGTCATAAAAAATTTGCATGAGAGGGAGCACAAAACCAGCACCGCCTGCATGTGGCCGAAAATGATGTACGTTGGAAGGGGTGATGTGTGTTTTCAATATCGAATATTGTACAATTTAGATGTGGTGGCTGCCTCTCGATACAGACAACAACCATGAAATTCGGGTAGTGAAGGACGAGATACGCAGGGTACGGTGTCTGTCGAACCAAGCAATCCGAGCATGTGGGAGGGAATCCTGACAACGTATGAGCTCAAGCTTTGGTTGAACGGCATGTGATGGTGACCGAACCTAACACAAACTAGGAGGAATCCATTCATGGCCAACACATACCCCTCGTTATCGGTCAAAGGGATGATATATATACACTCGGGGAGCCCACAGATATGCATGTAGTCACAAAAAACCGCACAAGGGAGACGTGGTTGATCAGAAGACCCCGTATACACTGCAAGCGGCCCGAATATATGTATGTTTATGGTGGTGTGTGATGTGTTTAAATACCGAATGCATAACTTCAATGGGGCACCAACTACATTACAAACTGAACACCTTATCCGACCCCAAGCCAGGTTCAATACATACGATTTCGGTTTCCCAACTTCGAGGCAGGGGTGGGGGGGAGGGGTGTTGGGTAACATAGTAATTTCAAAAAAAATCCTACGCACACGCAAGATCATGGTGATGCATAGCAACGAGAGGGGAGAGTGTTGTCCACGTACCCTCGTAGACTGAAAGCGGAAGCATTAGAACAACACGGTTGATGTAGTTGTACGTCTTCACGTCCCGACCGATCAAGCACCGAAACTATGGCACCTCCGAGTTCTAGCACACATTCAGCTCAACGACGATCCCCGGACTCTGATCCAGCAGGGTGTCGGGGAAGAGTTCCGTCAGCACGACGGCGTGGTGACAATCTTGATGTTCTACCGTCGCAGGGCTTCGCCTAAGCACCGCTACAATATTATCGAGGACTTTGGTGGAAGGGGGCACCGCACACGGCTAAGAGATCAAGAGATCAATTGTTGTGTCTATGGGGTGCCCCTCCCCGTATATAAAGGAGCCAAGGGGGGAGGGGGCGGGCGGCCTAGGAGGGGGTGCTCCATGGGGAGTCCTACTCCCACCGGGAGTAGGACTCCCCTCTTCCTTGTTGGACTAGGAGAGGAGAAGGAAAGGGAGAGGGGGAGAAGGAAAGAGGGGGGGGCGGCCCCCCTTGCCCTAAACCAATTCGGTTCGGGCTTTGGGGGGTGCCCCACACCCCCTTGCTGCCCTCTATTTCCACTAAGGCCCATATAGGCCCATTAAGCTCCCGGGGGGTTCCGGTAACCTCCCGGTACTCCGGTAAAATCCGATTTCACCCGGAACACTTCTGATATCCAAATATAGGCTTCCAATATATCAATCTTCATGTCCCGACCATTTCGAGACTCCTCGTCATGTCCGTAATCTCATTCGGGACTCCGAACAACCTTCCGTACATCAAAACTCATAAACTCATAATATAACTGTCATCGAAACCTTAAGCGTGCGGACCCTACGGGTTCGAGAACTATGTAGACATGACCTAGAACTGTTTTCGGTCAATAACCAATAGCGGAACCTGGATGCTCATATTGGCTCCTACATATTCTACGAAGATCTTTATCGGTCAAACCGCATAACAACATACGTTGTTCCCTTTGTCATCGGTATGTTACTTGCCCGAGATTCGATCGTCGGTATCCAATAGCTAGTTCAATCTCGTTACCGGCAAGTCTCTTTACTCGTTACGTAATGCATCATTCCATAACTAACTTATTAGCTACATTGCTTGCAAGGCTTATAGTGATGTGCATTACCGAGAGGGCCCAGAGATACCTCTCCGACAATCGGAGTGACAAAACCTAATCTCAAAATACGCCAACTCAACATGTACCTTTGGAGACACCTGTAGAGCTCCTTTATAATCACCCAGTTACGTTGTGACATTTGGTAGCACACAAAGTGTTCCTCCGGTAAACGGGAGTTGCATAATCTCATAGTTATAGGAACTTGTATAAGTCATGAAGAAAGCAATAGCAACATACTAAACGATCAAGTGCTAAGCTAACGGAATGGGTCAAGTCAATCACGTCATTCTCCTAATGATGTGATCCCGTTAATCAAATGACAACACATGTCTATGGTTAGGAAACATAACCATCTTTGATTAATGAGCTAGTCAAGTAGAGGCATACTAGTGACGTTAAGTTTGTCTATGTATTCACACATGTATCATGTTTCCGGTTAATACAATTCTAGCATGAATAATAAACATTTATCATGATATGAGGAAATAAATAATAACTTTATTATTGCCTCTAGGGAATATTTCCTTCAGTCTCCTACTTGCAGTAGAGTCAATAATCTAGATTACACAGTAATGATTCTAACACTCATGGAGTCTTGGTGCTGATCATGTTTTGCTCGTGGAAGAGGCTTAGTCAATGGGTCTGCAACATTCAGATCCGTATGTATCTTGCAAATCTCTATGTCTCCCACCTGGACATGGAATTGAAGCGTCTCTTGATGTGCTTGGTCCTCTTGTGAAATATGGATTCCTTTGCCAAGGCAAGTGCACCAGTATTGTCACAGAAGATCTTCATTGGTCCCGATGCACTAGGTATGACACCTAGATCGGAAATGAACTCCTTCATCCAGACTCCTTCATTTGCTGCTTCCGAAGCAGCTATGTACTCCGCTTCGCATGTAGATCCTGCCACGACACTTTTTTAGAAATGCACCAACTTACAGCTCCACTGTTTAATAAAAACACATATCCAGTTTGCGATTTAGAATCGTCCGGATCAATGTCAAAGCTTGCATCGACGTAACCATTTACGACTAGCTCTTTGTCACCTCCATAAATGAGAAACATATCCTTAATCCTTTTCAGGTATTTCAGGATATTCTTGACCACTGTCCAATGATCCACTCCTGGATTACTTTGGTACCTACCTGCCAAGCTTATTGCTAAGCATACGTCAGGTCTGGTACGCAGCATTGCATACATGATAAAGCCTACGGCTGAAGCATAGGGAACATCTTTCATTTTCTCTCTATCTTCTGCTGTGGTCGGGCACTGAGTCTGACTCAACTTCACACCTTGTAATACAGGCAAGAACCCTTTCTTTGCTTGATCCATTTTGAACTTTTCAAAACTTTATCAAGGTATGGGCTTTGTGAAAGTCCAATTAAGCGTCTTGATCTATCTCTATAGATCTTGATGCCCAATATGTAAGCAGCTTCACTGAGGTCTTTCATTGAAAAACTTTTATTCAAGTATCCCTTTATGCTATCCAGAAATTCTATATCATTTCCAGTTAACAATATGTCATCTACATATAATATCAGAAATGCTATAGAGCTCCCACTCACTTTCTTGTAAATACAAGCTTCTCCAAAAGTCTGTATAAATTCATATGCTTTGATCACACTATCAAAGCGTTTATTCCAACTTCGAGATGCTTGCACCAGTCCATAAATGGATTGCTCGAGCTTGCACACTTTGTTAACACCTTTTGGATCGACAAAACCTTCCAGTTGCATCATATACAACTCTTCTTCCAGAAATCCATTCAGGAATGCAGTTTTGACATCCATTTGCCAAATTCCATAATCATAAAATGCGGCAATTGCTAACATGATTCGGACAGACTTAAGCATCGCTATGGGTGAGAAAGACTCATCGTAGTCAACCCCTTGAACTTGTCGAAAACCTTTCGCAACAAGTCGAGCTTTGTAGACAGTTACATTACCATCAGCGTCAGTCTTCTTCTTGAAGATCCATTTATTTTTTATGGCTTGCCGATCATCGGCCAAGTCAACCAAAGTCCATACTTTGTTCTCATAGATGGATCCCATCTCAGATTTCATGGCCTCAAGCCATTTTGCAGAATCTGGGCTCATCATCGCTTCCTCATAGTTCGTAGGTTTGCCATGGTCAAGTAACATGACTTCCAGAATAGGATTACCGTACCACTCTGGTGCGGATCTTACTCTGGTAGACCTACGAGGTTTGGTAGTAACTTGATCTGAAGTTTCATGATCAAAATCATTAGCTTCCTCACTGATTTGTGTAGTTGTCACAGGAACCGGTTCTTGTGATGAACTACCTTCCAATAAGGGAGCAGGTACAGTTACCTCATCAAGTTATACTTTCCTCCCACTCACTTCTTTCGAGAGAAACTCCTTCTCTAGAAAGGATCTGAATTTACCAACAAAAATCTTGCCCTCAGATCTGTGATAGAAGGTGTACCCAATAGTCTCTTTTGGGGTATCCTATGAAGACACATTTCTCCGATTTGGGTTCGAGCTTATCTGGTTGAAGTTTCTTCACATAAGCATCGCAGCCCCAAACTTTAAGAAACGACAACTTTGGTTTCTTGCCAAACCATAGTTCATAAGGCGTCGTCTCAATGGATTTTGATGGTGCCCTATTTAACGTGAATGCGGCCGTCTCTAAAGCATAAACTCAAAACGATAGCGGTAAATCAGTAAGAGACATCATAGATCACACCATATCTAGTAAAGTACGATTACGACGTTCGGACACACCATTTCGTTGTGGTGTTCCGGGTGGCGTGAGTTGCGAAACTATTCCGCATTGCTTCAAATGTAAACCAAACTCGTAACTCAAATATTCTCCTCCACGATCAGATCGTAGAAATTTTATTTTCTTGTTATGATGATTTTCCACTTCACTCTTAAATTCTTTGAACTTTTCAAATGTTTCAGACTTGTGTTTCATCAAGTAGATATACCCATATCTGCTCAAATCATCTGTGAAGGTGAGAAAATAATGATACCCGCCGCGAGCCTCAATATTCATTGGACCACATACATCAATATGTATGATTTCCAATAAATCAGTTGCTCGCTCCATAGTTCCAGAGAACGGCGTTTTAGTCATCTTGCCCATGAGGCACGGTTCGCAAGTACCAAGTGATTCATAATCAAGTGATTCCAGAAGTCCATCAGTATGGAGTTTCTTCATGCGCTTTATACCGATATGACCCAAACGACAGTGCCACAAATAAGTTGCACTATCATTATCAACTCTGCATCTTTTGGGTTCAACATTATGAATACGTGTATCACTACTATCGAGATTAAATAAAAATAGACCACTCTTCAAGGGTGCATGACCATAAAATATATTACTCATATAAATAGAACAAACATTATTCTCTGATTTAAATGAATAACTGTCTCGCATCAAACAAGATCTAGATATAATATTCATTCTTAACGCTGGCACCAAATAACAATTATTTAGGTCTAAAACTAATCCCGATGGTAGATGTAGAGGTAGCGTGCCGACCGCGATCACATTGACTTTGGAACCATTTCCCACGCGCATCGTCACCTCGTCCTTAGCCAATCTTCGCTTAATCCGTAGTCCCTGTTTCGAGTTGCAAATATTAGCAACAGAACCAGTATCAAATACCCAGGTGCTACTGCGAGCATTAGTAAGGTACACATCAATAACATGTATATCACATATGCCTTTGTTCACTTTGCCATCCTTTATCCGCCAAATACTTGGGGCAGTTCCGCTTCCAGTGTCCAGTCTGCTTGCAGTAGAAGCACTCAGTCTCAGGCTTAGGTCCAGACTTGGGTTTGTTCTCTTGAGTAGCAACTTGTTTGTTGTTCTTCTTGAAGTTCCCCTTCTTCTGCCCTTTTTCTTGAAACTGGTGGTCTTATTGACCATCAACACTTGATGCTCCTTCTTGATTTCTACCACCGCAGCCTTTAGCATTGCGAAGAGCTCGGGAATAGTCTTTTCCATCCCTTGCATATTATAGTTCATTACGAAGCTCTTGTAGCTTTGTGGCAGTGATTGAAGAATTCTATCAATGACACTATCATTAGGAAGATTAACTCCCAGTTGTATCAACTGATTATTATACCCAGACATTTTGAGTATGTGTTCACTGACAGAACTATTCTCCTCCATCTTACAGCTATAGAACTTATTGGAGACTTCATATCTCTCAATCCGGGCATTTGCTTGAAATATTAACTTCAACTCCTGGAACATCTCATATGCTCCATGACGTTCAAAACGTTGTTGAAGACCCGGTTCCAAGCCGTAAAGCATGGCACACTAAATTATCGAGTAGTCATTAGCTTTGCTCTGCCAGACATTCTTAACGTCGTCAGTTGCATCTGCAGCAGGCCTGGCACCCAGCGGTGCTTCCAGGACGTAATTCTTCTGTGCGGCAATGAGGATAATCCTCAAGTTACTGACCCAGTCCGTGTAGTTGCTACCATCATCTTTCAACTTAGCTTTCTCAAGGAACGCATTAAAATTCAATGGAACAACAACACGAACCATCTATCTACAACAAACATAGACAAGCAAAATACTATCAGGTACTAAGTTCATGATAAATTTAAGTTCAATTAATCATATTACTTAAGAACTCCCACTTAGACAGACATCTCTCTAGTCATCTAAGTGATCACGTGATCCAAATCAACTAAACCATGTCCGATCATCACGTGAGATGGAGTAGTTTCAATGGTGAACATCACTATGTTGATCATATCTACTACATGATTCACGTTCAACCTTCCGGTCTCCATGTTCCGAGGCCATATCTGTATATGCTAGGCTCGTCAAGTTTAACCTGAGTATTCCGCGTGTGCAACTGTTTTGCACCCGTTGTATTTGAACGTAGAGCCTATCACACCCGATCATCACGTGGTGTCTCAGCACGAAGAACTTTCGCAACGGTGCATACTCAGGGAGAACACTTCTTGATAATTAGTGAGATATCATCTTAAAATGCTACCGTCAATCAAAGCAAGATAAGATGCATAAAGGATAAACATCACATGCAATCAATATAAGTGATATGATATGGCCATCATCATCTTGTGCTTGTGATCTCCATCTCCGAAGCACCATCGTGATCACCATCGTCACCTGCGCGACACCTTGATCTCCATCGTAGCATCGTTGTCGTTTATGACATCTATTGCTTCTACGACTATCGCGACCGCTTAGTCATAAACTAAAGCAATTACAGGGCGTTTGCATTTCATACAATAAAGCGACAACCATATGGCTCCTGCCAGTTGCCGATAACTTTGGTTACAAAACATGATCATCTCATACAATAAAATATAGCATCACGTCTTGACCATATCACATCACAACATGCACTGCAAAAACAAGTTAGACGCCCTCTACTTTGTTGTTGAAAATTTTATGTGGCTGCTACGGGATGAGCAAGAATCGTACTTACCTACACATCAAAACCACAACGATAGTTCGTCAAGTTGGTGTTGTTTTAACCTTCGCAAGGACCGGGCGTAGCCATACTCGGTTTAACTAAAGTGAGAGAGACAGACACCCGCCAGTCACCTTTAAGCAACGAGTGCTCGTAACGGTGAAAGCAGTCTCGTGTAAGCGTACGCGTAATGATGGTCCGGGCCGCGTCATCTCACAATACCACTGAACCAAAGTATGACATGCTGGTAAGCAGTATGACTTGTATCACCCACAAATCACTTGTGTTCTACTCGTGCATATGACATCTACACATAAAACCAGGCTCGGATGCCACTGTTGGGTAACGTAGTAATTTCAAAAAAATTCCTACGCACACGCAAGATCACGGTGATGCATAGCAACGAGAGGGGAGAGTGTTGTCCACGTACCCTCGTAGACCGAAAGCGGAAGCGTTAGAACAACAAGGTTGATGTAGTCATACGTCTTCACGGCCCGACCGATCAAGCACCGAAACTACGGCACCTCCGAGTTCTAGCACACATTCAGCTCGATGACGGTCCCCGGACTCCGATCCAGCAGGGTGTCGGGGAAGAGTTCCGTCAGCACGACGACATGGTGATGATCTTGATGTTCTACCATCGCAGGGCTTCGCCTAAGCACCGCTACAATATTATCGAGGACTTTGGTGGAGGGGGGCACCGCACATGGCTAAGAGATCAAGAGATCAATTGTTGTGTCTACGGGGTGCCCCCTCCCCGTATATAAAGGAGCCAAGGGGGGAGGGGGCGGCCGGCCTTGGAGGGGGTGCGCCATGTTGGACTAGGAGAGGAGAAGGAAAGGGAGAGGGGGAGAAGGAAAGAGGGGGGCCGGCCCCCCTTGCCCTAAACCAATTCGGTTTGGGCTTTGGGGGGGTGCCCCACACCCCATTGCAGCCCTCTATTTCCACTAAGGCCCATATAGGCCCATTAAGCTCCCGGGGGGTTCCGGTAACCTCCCGGTACTCCGGTAAAATTCCGATTACACCCGGAACACTTCTGATATCCAAATATAGGCTTCCAATATATCAATCTTCATGTCTCGACCATTTAGAGACTCCTCATCATGTCCGTAATCTCATTCGGGACTCCGAACAACCTTCGGTACATCAAAACTCATAAACTCATAATATAACTGTCATCGAAATCTTAAGCGTGCGGACCCTACGGGTTCGAGAAGTATGTAGACATGACCTAGAACTGTTTCCGGTAAATAACCAATAGCGGAACCTGGATGCTCATATTGGCTCCTACATATTCTACGAAGATCTTTATCGGTCAAACGGAATAACAACATACGTTGTTTCCTTTGTCATCGGTATGTTACTTGCCCCAGATTCGATCGTCGGTATCCAATACCTAGTTCAATCTCGTTACCGGCAAGTCTCTTTACTCATTACGTAATGCATCATTCCGTAACTAACTTATTAGCTACATTGCTTGCAAGGCTTATAGTGATGTGCATTACCGAGAGGGCCCAGAGATACCTCTCCGACAATCGGAGTGACAAAACCTAATCTCGAAATACGCCAACTCAACATGTACCTTTGGAGACACCTGTAGAGCTCCTTTATAATCACCCAGTTATGTTGTGAAGTTTGGTAGCACACAAAGTGTTCCTCCGGTAAACGGGAGTTGCATAATCTCATAGTTATAGGAACTTGTATAAGTCATGAAGAAAGCAATAGCAACATACTGAACGATCAAGTGCTAAACTAACGGAATGGGTCAAGTCAATCATGTCATTCTCCTAATGATGTGACCCCGTTAATCAAATGACAACACATGTCTATGGTTAGGAAACATAACCATCTTTGATTAATGAGCTAGTCAAGTAGAGGCATACTAGTGACGTTAAGTTTGTCTATGTATTCACACATGTATCATGTTTCCGGTTAATACAATTCTAGCATGAATAATAAACAATTATCATGATATGAGGAAATAAATAATAACTTTATTATTGCCTCTAGGGCATATTTCCTTCAAGGGGGTCATCCAACGCATGTGCTCAAAATTTATTTGGTCTAACATGGCACACATAATAGTAGGAAACCATCATGGTAAAACCCTTCTCATATGTTGGGTCAAAGGGATAGATTGTGTGGGCCCCCCTCATTATAGATATATACCTCGTGGGAGCCCACACATATGTGTAGCGTCTATAAACCGCACAAGGGAGACATGCTTGATCAGAACACCCGACCCCTATACCCTGCATGCGGCCCAAAAAAATGTATGGGTCTGGTGTGTGATTTGTTCAAATCCCGAAAGCACAAGTTCGATGGGGAACCAACTACATCAGTAACATTACAAACTAAACATCGTACCCCCGCGGCCAGGTTAAAGATGTACGATGTCGGGAGCACAACTTTGAGGCGGGTGGGGAGGAGGTAGGGGTCGGTGCCGTCCAATGCATGTGATGAAACTTGATTTGCTCTAACATGGCACACGGAGCAACGGGTAAACCCTTCTCGTGCATTGGGTCAAAGGGATAATTTGTGTGGGCCTACAGATGTCGATCATTCTTTGATTTTTGTGAAAAAAATAACCAATAAAAACATAGTCTACAAATTAGCAAAACAAGGATCCCAAGGTTTATATAATCGCCATGACAGGTCGCTATAGAGACATTTATCTCTATAAGGACCATATCATAGCGTTTAAATGAAGCTTGAGATATGTCGTCCAATGCGTGTGATGAAACTTGATTTGCTCTAACATAGCACACAGAGCAAAGAGTAAACCCTTCTCATGCGTTGGGTCAAAGGGATAATTTGTGTGGGCCTACAGATGTCGATCATTCTTTGATTTTTGTGAACAAAAAATAACCAATAAAACATAGTCTGCAAATTAGCAAAACAAGGATCCCAAGGTTTATATAATCGCCATGACAGGTCGCTATAGAGACATTTATCTCTATAATGACCATACCATAGCGTTTAAATGAAGCTTGAGATATGCAACTTCCCACCGGGTCACCCATCCTTAGACTACTCCAGCCCAAGCATGCTTAACTTCTGCGTTCTATTCGACTAGGCTAGCGGATGGGAAGCCGCCCCTTGCTAATAGGAATTGCCTCCTTGCCTTTAAGGCATTTCACGGTGGTCACCACATGGGACCTACTCCCTACTATCACACACGTTTGGGCTTTTAGAAACTGTGTGCGATATTTACATGGCCGGTGTGTCGCCGCCTAGCCTTCTATGAGCACTGACACTGGCAGCGGGAAAACTATGGGAGAAGAGGCGGGAAACCGATGGGAGGAGTGACGGGAAACGGTAGCGTGTTTGGATATATAACAACATTAATATAGAAAACTTAGTAGAGAAGGAAGCCTGAGCTAGCACGACAGATGCGCACAGTGCTTACCCATATAAATAAAATCACAACCGGAAGTGCATGTGCCATTGAAATGGATGAGGATTGCCATTCGGTCTGCGAGCATCCAACGGTGCAGACGTATGATCCATGGGGTTTGGGTTCTGGACAATCAGAACGCATGACTCAGATCGCGCGCACAGCAGGGGGCATCGGCCACGGTTTGGCACACACACAACTTTCATGAGTGAACCATGTGCTATTTGAAAACATTTTGTGAGAAGAATCTTGGTTTTTAAATCCACGTAAATCCAAAACTCACCCGAAAATCGTGAAACATGACGTGGTGTAAGGACATGGCACATATATGTTGATACGTCTCCAACGTATCTATAATTTTTTATTGTTCCATGCTATTATATTATCTGTTTTGGATGTTTTATATGCATTAATATGCTATTTTATATTATTTTTGGGACTAACTTATTAACCCAGAGCCTAGTGACAGTTTCTGTTCTTTCCTTGTTTTTGAATTTTACATAAAAGGAATATCAAACGGAGTCCAAACGGAATAAAACTTTACGATATTTTTCTTGGACCAGAAGACACATGTAGGACTTGGAGAGGAAGTCAGAAGAGTCCCGAGGGCTCCACAAGCCCTCAGGGCGCGCCCTAGGGGGGCGCGCCCCCTGGCTTGTGGGCCCCACGGGAGTCTTCCAACCCTAATCATTGGCCTACAAATTCAGAATTATTCCCAAACCAACAAAAGCGTCCACCAAAATACTTTTTCGCTGCCATAACCATCTGTTCCCGTGAGATCCCATTGTCGGTGTCAAAACCTGCGGATCTCGGGTAGGGGGTCCTGATCTGTGCGTCTTAGGCTGATGGTAACAGGAAGCAAGGGACACAATGTTTACCCAGGTTCGGGCCCTCTCGATGGAGGTAAAACCCTACTTCCTGCTTGATTAATATTGACGATATGTGTAGTACAAGAGTAGATCTACCATGAGATCGTAGAGGCTAAACCCTAGAAGCTAGCCTATGATGATTATGATTGTAATTGTGATCGGCCTTCTAAGGACCAACCTCTCCGGTTTATATAGACACCGGAGAGGGCTAGGGTTTACACGGAGTCGGTTACAAGGAAGGAAACACAATATCCGGATCGCCAAGGTTGTCTTCCACGCAAAAGAGAGTCTCCTCCGGACACGGGACGGAGTCTTGAGTCTTGTATCTTCACGCTCCAATAGTCCGAATGATGTATATAGTCCGGTCATCCGGATACCCCCTAATCCAGGACTCCCTCAGTAGCCCCTGAACCAGGCTTCATTGATGATGAGTCCGGCGCGCAGTCTTGTCTTCGGCATTGCAAGGCAGGTTCCATCTCTGAATACTCCAAAGTAATTATCGAACACTTAGACCGTGTCCAGATCTGTGAGATGATTCTCACATACCGTCATAGGGAACATAGCATAAATCTAATCTGCTGGCAATCTTCGTACGTCGTGCCTTTGCATCGTGGCCCGGTCCAACACGAATCGGCTTTTCTCGCCCCACCTCGACTCGCGTTGCGAGGCGGTTTTATTGGCACGTCCTGCCAAAGCAGAGATCGTATTCCTCTTGTTACGGGATCTTCCATCAATATGGGCGTGCGTAACCCCACGACGACCGTTGGCATGACTCCGTGTGTTTTTAGATAAGCCTCAAGCGGTCACACTGAGGACTCTTGATATTCACCCTCTTTATAAAGGGGCCGAAGCCTATGCCTCTTTTCCGCCTCCCTTGCGCCTTCTCGCACCTCGAGTTCTAACACCCGAGACCCAAGCTCCAACACCCCAGATCCTCCAATATGTCCGGATCCAACCCTCAAGGCTGGTGGGTGGCCTCCTCGATCCAAGAGGAGGACATTGCAAGGCTTAGGGAGGTCGGATATCTGACCGCCGACATCCAGCACAGGCTTCCTGCTCCAGGGCAGGTCATCCCTACACCAGAGCACAATGAGAGCGTCGTGTTTGTTCCTCACTTCCTCCGCGGCTTGGGCCTCACCCTCGATCCCTTTGTTAGGGGGCTCATGTTCTATTACGGGTTAGACTTTCATGATCTAGTCGGACGCTATCCTCCATATTTTGTCATTCATCATAGTGTGTGAGGCCTTCCTCCATGTCACTCCACACTTTGGCTTATGGCTCAAGACTTTCAATGTGAAGCTAAAGATGATCGAGGGGCGGCATGTGGAGTGCGGAGGTGCCATAATAAGCAGGAATGCTGATGCCCCCTGGCAAGAGGGTTCTTTCCCAGAAGTATCCGATGTATGGCAACGGAGGTGGTTTTATGTCACGGCTCCCAGAGGCACAAAGTGGGTGGCCGCTCCCGACTTCCGCTCGGGCCCTCCATCGCAACTGGCGTCTTGGACCGATGTAGGATGGATTTGGGGGCCCGCTGGTGATGTACCAATACTGCAGAGCCGCATTCGGGAGCTTCTTGAGAGGGACATTAACCTTGTTAGCATAATTCAAGTGATGTTAATCTGACGCATGTTGCCGTGCCAACGCCGGCCTCTCCGGATGTGGGAGTTCAATCCAGAGGGCTCGCAGACTGTTAAGCACTTCTTCGGCCTGAAGCTCGAAGGGATGTGTAAATTATTCTTCGGACCACAAGTAGAGTGTCCGGACACCACCGTGGATGCGGGCCTAAGCTGCAATCGCCTAGATACCCAAGTAAGTAACCTTGATACTAGACAATTTGTTTTATATTTGTCATTGTTGTTATTCTGAAAATCATCCATGGCCAGGAATGGCTCGGCAAGGCGGAGAGAATCAGGTGTCCGGCGCCACTTCCCGAAGGCTTGCCTAGTCCCACTATTGCCAAGATGCTTGACCGGGTGCTCAGCAAAATGCCCTCGGGGAAAGACAAGGGGAAGAACAAAGAAATTGAACTTCACACACTGCACATCCGAACTGGGGGAATTGTTACCTCCCCTGAGGAGGATAGTCGGGAAGGGGAGGCTAAAGCCTCCTCCCCGCGCGGGAAGAAAAGGGCCGCCTCTAAAGACTTGGAGACGGAGATGCCCAAACCAGGGAAAAAGGTATCACCAGGGGGCTCTGCCCCGACGGGCATCCTCACTGCGTCATGCCCGCCAACGGGCCAGCCGTCCATCGAGCTATAAGTTAATCGTTAATTCGAAGGTACTGCGTTTCTCCGAGGCCAAGAACCAGGATTCGTCTTTTGAAGTCCGGTTAGCAGCTCTTCTCAACAGAGTTCGTCTTCGGGGGATCTTCCTCGGAGATGATGGAGAGCGAGACCCCACCCACCTCTCCGCCTCATGAAGCGGGCGACACCGAGGTGTCGTCACGGAGGAGTCCGGATCTACCGAAGCCGGAAGCCCACACGTCAGCCGCCCTGAGCCCGGAGTGTTTGGCTCCCACGGGGGGCGATGAGAAGGGTCCGGCACAGTTTGATGCCCGGCCGAACATACTGACGGGCCTTCTGGAGCGAGCTGCGCTCTTGGAGGAGCACCGCTCATTAATGAGCATGGTGCTCAAGAAGATTTCATCCGCCACAAGCAGTTTGACTGAAGCATTTATGAGCCTGCTCAGAGGCTTTGAGGTATGTAGTGAAAATACACTATTTTTTGGCTGTGAGGCACGTGCTAGGTGTGCTCCATATGGATAGTAGCTCGTGAGACTCTAGTTGCCTGCCCTAGGCGGCAAACGGGGGATCATATAGTAATGATTGTGTTGTGCATATGCGCAGGTATCTAAGGGTCCGGCAGCTGACCAGTCCGTTGGAGTTGCCGAGCTAAGGAGGCAGATCGGATCTATTGATGCTGATATCACGCTGGTGAACGAGCGACTGGACGAGTCACAAGGTACGTGCTCTGCTTTCCTTATTATGTTGTATAGGAAAATATGAGAAGGGCATAATATTAATGCAATGTGTTTGCAATGCAGATGGTGCTGCTGCCGTGGAAGCCCTGAGGGCGGAACTTGCCCGGGCCAAGGAACAAGCTCGGGTTAGCAATGCGGCTGCCCTAAAGGCGGCCGAAGAATTGAGAGCCGAACAGGCTGCTCATCGCCGAAGCGAGGAAAAGATAGCCGAAATGGCTGTGGAGTTGAAAAATGCCGCCGACCGGTATGAACTCCTTGAAAAGGAGAATAAGGCTAGTTCGGCCAACCTGAACAAGGCACTTAATGCCACCAAGGAGATGCGGACCGAGGTCAGGGGTGTGCGGGAGGAGCTTCAATAGGCCGGTAAATTCGCGGCTGGGGGCTCCTACTTACTGCGGACGAAGTTTTTGGATCCGAAGTATGCTCCCCTGGATGGACGCTGGAGTCCTGCAGACGCGTATGTGGACTTGGCGAAGAGTACAGCTGATGCAGCCAAGTTTTTCAAGGATCAAGGTGATAAAGAAGTGGAGAAGCTTTTCTGGTCGCAATTCAATGCTCCCGCGCGCCCGTTGTCGTTAAGTGAGAAGATGGCTGCTGTAGCGGAGCTTAATAGGCTGTCCGGGCTTGCAATGCGGTCTGTAATAGACCATTTTTGGCCGAAGGGGCCTAAGCTGGACAGTTACTTTTGTTTGGTGCAACAATTCCTTGGGGTCGTGCCTCAGATCGACGCCATGAGAAGGTCGGCGTGCATAGAGGGTGCACGAATGGCTGTTGCCCGCGTTAAAGCCTATTGGACAGATATGGAAGCCACCATTGTAGCGACCCAGAATCCAGCAGGAGGCCAGTATCTGGCCGAGCACTACTTGGAGCAGGTAACAGAAGGTGCCCGCTTAAAAGGGGCGTAGTGCTCGAAGAATATATTGTTCGAGTGACAAAGAGAATCATTGTAAAAACAATGTTATTTGGATTATGAGGCTATATTTATACTTTGTGCCCGAAAGTATTATTTGTGCCTCCTGTGTGGCCATTTTTATGTATATTTTCAATTCTGAAAGTTAACAGTCGTTGGCTTCAGCCCCCACGCATACAATGCGGGGGTGTTCGCGAAAAATGTGCATAATCACACTTGTTCCAACGTCTTGGTCCATTAAGGAGGTGATCGCACGTCGAACTAGGCAACCAGACTATATAGTTGAAACACTTTCACTTAGCCATAGGAGCTTGACAGTGGGGCTACTATGTAGCCCCTAGTACTTTTGCGTGCATCCAAATACGGGCGCATATGTACATGGCCGGGAAACGACCCTTCGTTAATGCGGAGGAATCCTAAAGATTCCGATAAGTCTTCGAGTGGTTGAATAGTCTCGCGGTGTATCATGACAGTCAGTTTTCGGCTTTCTCTACTGAGGTGCTCATCCGGAATAACCGGGGCACAATCGCAGTAGTTCTCCTTTGGCCAGCTTAGCCGATAAGAACGGAACGTAAGGCGGCAAACCCAGGAGCCGGGCAAACCCAACATTTGACCAAAGACATGATTCGGAGCTGATGCATATAAGGCCAAACTCGTGACGCCGAACACTCCCGAAGGTATTCAGACTTTATAGCAAAAAATGGGCTGAAGAATTCCCATTCATTATAAACCCTGTATTTCCAGGTGCGTGCATTGGTCTGTCGTGGCGAAATGCCAATAACGGCAGTATCCTCTATGGGTATGGAACCCATGGGATGTTTAAACAATAAGAGGCAATAGAAAAGGTTTACACATGAGCTTAATCTAAAAAGAAACCTTTTGAGCGGGGCCCTGCTGCATGTCTGCGCCTTTGTCTCCGTTGTGCCGTATCCTGGAAGGGTATCGCGCAAATGTTGTCTCCGTTGTGCCGTATTCTGAGCGGGGCCCTGAATCCGGCATTGAACGTTGTGTTGTCCGGGCTCTCTTCCTTGTTTTGGCATTTGTTTTTGTTACGCCGTGGCTTCCCGTTGCCGTCTCTTATTTCAGATGTGCTTGGGTCGCTAGTGCCTTTACGGGACAACCAGCTATCTTCACCCGCGCAAAAGTGGGGCATAAGGCTTGTTAAGGCTGCCATTGTCCTTGGCTTTTCTTGGCCGAGGTGTCTGGCGAGCCACTCGTCGCGGATGCTGTGTTTGAATGCCGCTAATGCTTCGGCGTCCGGACAATCGACGATTTGGTTCTTCTTAGTGAGGAATCTGTTCCAAAGGTTGCGGGCAGACTCTCTGGGCTATTGGATTATGTGACTTAAATCGTCCGCATCCGGAGGCCGGACATAAGTCCCTTGAAAATTGGCCCTGAAAGCAACCTCGAGTTCCTCCCAACTCCCGATTGAATTTTCGGCGAGGCTCTTCAACCAGTGTCGAGCTGGTCCCTTCAACTTGAGGGGAAGGTATTTGATGGCGTGGAGGTCATCCCCACGAGCCATGTGAATATGCAAGATAAAATCCTCGATCCAGACCCCTGGGTCTGTCATTCCGTCGTATGCCTCTATGTTCACAGGTTTAAAACCTTGTGGAAATTCATGGTCCAGTACTTCTTCGGTGAAGCACATGGGGTGAGCAGCCCCTCTGTATCTGGACGTGTTGTGGCATGCCGTCGGTTGTTGTTGTGTTCGGTGTTTATTCCGAACTGGTATTTGGTTGGTATGATCGTTTTGGTGGCCGTAGTCCCTTGCCAGGTGTGTCCTTTAGATCCATAGATGGACCTGGCTGCGCCGGCTTTCTTATCTAGGTGCTCACGTAAATCATGCACGGCGTCGGTAGCTGCTCTGTTGCGGTTATGAAGTGGTACGTCTGGCCTCCTGGTCGTGTTACTCTTTGGTGGAACGGCCTCGTCGTCGAATTCTGGTAGTAGCTTGCATTTTGGATAGCTCTTTGTATGGCGATCGTCGTTGTATCTTTCTTCAGTGTCTAGCACTTCGTTCCATCTACGGTTGACCGTTTCCTGTGCGGCTTTTAGCCGTTGCTTCTGCTTCTTTAGACTTCTCGCTGTGGCCATAAGCCTTCTGTGGAGGTTGTCTCGTTCCACACGCCTTTCCGGGATGATGAATGCATCATCATCCGGACTGTGTTCTTGTCCTGGGGCGGTTTGATGAACTCGTCCCTCGGGATCATTGTGATCGGGCGTCTGCTCCAAACTGGGTTTGGTGTGACCTGGCTCATCCTGCTCCATCGCTGGGTGCATGTGGTCGTTGTTGCCTTCGGAGTTGACTAGTATGTCGATCTTTCTGGCGCTCTTGTTGCTATTTTTACTGTTGCTGGACTTTGACCAGCGTCTGCGTCGTCGTTTTGGCTTTTGCCCGGGGGTTTTATCTTCCGGATTTTCGCCGTCGTCCTTCTTGGGCGTATCCACCATGTATATGTCATGTGACGAGGTAGCAGTCCAGCGCCCCAGAGATTTTGAATCTTCTCCTGCATTGTCGTCCATACCGTCGATGCCTTCGGAGTCGAAGTCAAGCATGTCGGTTAAATCATCAACCGTGGCAATGAAGTGGGTGGTGGGTGGGCAACGAATTCCTTCGTCGTCTGCTTCCCACTTGAGCCGGACATAGTTCGGCCAAGAGCCTCCTAACAAAGAGAGAGACTTTAATGAGTTCAGCATGTCGCCAAAGGGCGAGTGCTGGAAGATATCCGCAGCGGTAAACTCCATTATCGGAGCCCAACCAGGCTCGGCGGGCTCGGGAGCGCGCGGACTGGAACCTACAACCGGATACGAGTCCGGGGGTCCAGAGTCACAGGCCTTCTTAGAAGTTAGGCCTGTGTTCGGCTCTACCGCCGATGAGTGCGCGGCCCGCGGGGCGGGGTCCATCCCTCCGTCCTTGGCTACTGCAGGGGTGATGTCCCGAGCATTGTTCGACAGCAGGTCTAGGTCGTGCTCATCGTGACTGGCCGATGCTCCTGGCATAGGCCCAAATCCGTCGAAGATCAAGTCTCCGCGAATGTCCGCCGTGTAGTTCAGGTTTCCGAACCTGGTTTGGTGGCCAGGGGCGTAGCTGTCGATCTGCTCCAGATGGCCAAGTGAATTAGCCCGCAGTGCGAAGCCGCCGAACACAAAGATCTGTCCGGGGAGAAAAGTTTTGCCCTGGACCGTGTTGTTGACGATGGTTGAAGGAGCCTGAGGGAGTCCTGGACTAGGGGGTGTCCAGATAGCCGAACTATCATCTTTGGCCGGACTCCAAGACTATGAAGATACAAGATTGAAGACTCCGTCCCGTGTCCGGATGAGACTTTCCTTGGTGTGGAAGGCAAGCTTGGCGATACGGATATGAAGATCTCCTACCATTGTAACCGACTCTGTGTAACCCTAGCCCTCTCCGGTGTCTATATAAACCGGAGGGTTTTAGTCCGTAGGACGAACAACAATCATACCATAGACTAGCTTCTAGGGTTTAGCCTCCTTGATCTCGTGGTAGATCTACTCTTGTACTACCCATATCATCAATATTAATCAAGCAGGAGTAGGGTTTTACCTCCACCGAGAGGGCCCAAACCTGGGTAAAAACATCGTGTTCCTTGTCTCCTGTTACCATCCGCCTAGACGCACAGTTCAGGGCCCCCTACCCAAGATCCGCCGGTTTTGACATCGACATTGGTGCTTTCATTGAGAGTTCCTCTGTGCCGTCGCCATCAGGAAGGATGCCTCATCCCGTCTTTAAAGACAACACCGTTGCTAAAGGAGCTTTGGCCATTGGCCAAACTATCCGGCTAGGCGGTTTTCTTATGACCGCCTGTTCGGCCGCCGCGCCGACGATGACTTCTCGGGTCATCAAAAGCGTTCTCCACGTCAACTCGGAACTCGCCGAGCAGCTAGATCCGATGGAGCTCTCCTCCTTAAACGAGCTCTTGGATCGCATCGCTGCCATGGGAGTCGCTACAGACTACGATCAGATTGGGCCTAAAACCGATCTGAGATAGATCAACTCTCCCCAGGCTACCCACCACGTTGCTGTGGTGGAGGAACAGCACGGCGACTCTTCTTCTATATTAAGGACAAGCTATGTCCGGATTCCCAAACCCTCCAGGCCGGATTCCCGCGGAGGGACGGACGTCGATCAGGTCCTGAACCTAAAGTCAGGCAGCGGGCTGGATTCATTGGACAATATCCAAAAACCCAAGCTTCCAAGTTCGGAAACTTTTCGACCTTTGAGTCTTAGATTGGACAGGGTTCCGAATTCAATTCCACCCGCCCACCCAAACATAAGGGATCTACCCCGAATCTGGCAAGAGCCCGCTGAAACAGTACACCATTACTGGGCCAGATTCCTCCTGGTTATGGACAGGATAAAGGACTGCCGCGAGGAAGACGCAATCTTACTTTTCTTCAATAACTGCACGGACAAGGGAATCCTAAACGCCATAAGCCGTCGCGAAATTACACGCTTCACCGACTTGGCATCCATAGTACGAAAGTACTGTGCAATGGAGAGCGCCTGGAAAACCGAAACCAACTTTTGGGATAATCCGGCTCCGAATACAACCCTAGTCCGAAATAAAAGGGTGTATCATCGTCAGGCACCCGGGTTAAATACCAAAAAGCAAAAGAACCCTAAAGGGCACGGAACCGTACTGGAGGGATGGCTCAGTGGACCCTGCAAAATTCATAGCACAGAGGGCGCCACTCCAACTCATAGCCTTCGAGCATGTTGGATACTATGACAGGTGGCCAAAAGTGGCGAAGAGCTTCTAGCTCCAGAGAACCAGCCCAGCAATATCAGTACAGTATTAACAGTCTTCGAGACTTTTGCATCAAATAATATGCAGAAACAAACACTCCGCAGCCTTGCCGAAGTCTACCAAGTAGCAACAATAAATCCATGGAGTGACACGGCTATTACCTTCAACGCCTGTGACGAACCTAAATGCCGAACAGTCCGAGCACCAGCTGCATTGGTCCTCAGCCCAATAGTGGACGGCTTTCGCCTTACTAAGGTACTCATGGATGTCGGCAGCGGATTAAACCTCATTTACGAGGAAACCCTTCAAAAAATGGAAATAGACTGGAGCTGCATTGAGCGAAGCAGCACAACCTTTAGAGGAATAATCCCTAGTCGGGAAGCATGCTGCACAGGAAAAATCACACTGGATGTGGTGTTCGGTTCGCCAGACAATTACAGGTCCGAGGAGGTCACGTTCCAAGTGGCCCCGTTCAGCAGCGGATATCACGCTTTATTAGGACGAGAGGCATTCACAATTTTTCAAGCTATACCCCATTACGGGTACATGAAGCTAAAAATTCCCGGGCCCAACGGAATCATCACTCTTGCCAGTGATCCGGACATAGCACTCCGCGCCGAAAATAAGACAGCCGCACTAGCCCTCGAGGCACTATCCGAAGCCCTAGCGGCCGAGGAACTCACCGCGCTGCGCTCCACGGTGAACAGGGACGATGTGATACTCGATAAGAGATCCAAGTCCACCTCTTTTAAACTAGCGGACGAAATAGTCAAATTCCAAGTCCATCCAACAAACCCTACAAAGCCGGCCTCCATTGGGGCACAGTTAAACCCTGATGTCGACGCCGCACTACGAGAATTCCTACGCGAAAATTGGGACATCTTTGCCTGACACCCCTCAGACATGCCAGGAATCCCACGCCGGCTGGCCGAGCATAGCCTAAATATCCTAAAAGGATTCAAGCCAGTCAAACAGGCTCTTCGGCGTTTTTCCGAACCCAAGAGACAAGCAATGGGAGAGGAGCTAGCCAAACTTTTGGAAGCCGGATTCATCAGAGATATAAAACATCCGGACTTGCTAGCAAACCTGGTGATGGTACCAAAGAAAGATAAATCCTGGCGCCTATGTGTCGACTTCAAGGACCTTAACAAGGCTTGCCCAAAGGATCCATTCCCCCTCCCCCGCATCGATCAAATCATCGACGCTACTGCAGGGCACGATTCATTGTGCTTTCTTGACGCATACTCCGGCTACCACCAAATCAAGATGGCGGAGCCAGACGAAGCCGCAACGGCATTCATCATTCCATACAGACCATTCTGCTTCAACATAATGCCCTTCGGGCTCAAAAACTCCGGTGCAACATATCAGCGCATGATTCAGACAAGTCTGGCAAACCAGATCGGCAAAACAGTGGAGGCATACGTAGATGATGTGGTCGTCAAATCCAAGCATGTCAAAACTCTAGTAGACGACTTGAGGCTCACATTCGACAATCTCCGAACATACGACATTAAGCTCAACCCGGAAAAATGCGTTTTCGGCGTACCCAGCCGGAAAGCTCTTGGGCTTCATTGTATCCGGTAGAGGAATAGAAGTAAACCCAGCCAAGATCCGAGCTCTGTCACAATTGGATATCCCAAAAGACCTCAAGCAAATACAAAAATTGACTAGATGCGTGGCGGCTCTAAGCCGGTTTATCTCCCGCTTAGAAGAAAAAGGCATTACCCCTTTATCGCCTCCTCCGGTGCACCGAACACTTCGAGTGGACGGATGCCGCCACGGCCGGACTCGAAGAAATCAAAGCCATATTGGCAACAAATCCGGTCCTGGTCGCGCCCAATTTGGGCAAACCGATGTTATTATATATCGCGGCAACACATCAAGTTGTAAGCGCAGTGCTCGTCGTCGAACGACAAACGGACGAACACAAGTTCCCTCTTCAAAAACCAGTTTACTACGTGTCCACTGTCGTAACTCCATGCAAGTCCCGGTACCCACATTATCAAAAGATAGCATACACGGTGTTCATGGCATCCCGAAAGCTGCGACGCTACTTTCAAGAGTGTTCGATAACAGTAGCCTCCGAAGTACCCCTTAATGACATTCTAAACAGCCGCGACGCGACTGGCCGGATTGCAAAATGGGCCATTGAGCTCCTCCCATTCGACATACCCTGTAAGCCACGGCGAGCTATCAAATCGCAAGTTTTGGCTGACTTCATGCCGAATGGACTGAAGCCGAACTCCCTAAAGACTACGACGCATATTCCAATTGGATCATGCACTTCGACGGCTCCAAAATGTTGGCCGACCTGGGGGCTGGCGTCGTCCTGACGTCCCCAACCGGAGACACAGTCCAATACGTACTCCAGATAATGTACACGGACTCCAACAACGCAGCCGAATACGAGGCCCTTCTACATGGTCTCCGGATGGCAGTCTCCATGAGCATTCAGCGCCTAGAGGTCCGCGGTGATTCAAACCTCGCAAAATCCCAAATAAATGGAGACTTTGACGCCAAGGATCCGAAAATGGCAGCTTACCGTAACGCCGTCTTAAAAATGTCAGCTCGGTTTGAAGGGCTCGAATTTCACCATATAGCCCGGGATAATAACCAGGCGGCGGACGTATTGGCACGCATCGGCGCAAAGCGCGATGCCGTCCCTCCCAACATCTTCCTGGAGCAGCTTTTCAAGCCATCCGTACTGTGGGAAGGGGAGTCCGGAAACAACAATCCGGACCCAACCGCACCGCCCAACACCAAACATTCTGACACAATCGGTGGTTCTGCCAACGAAATAACACCTTCAGCCCATGAAATAATGGCAGTTATTGCCCCGTGGACTGAGCCATTCCTAGCCTACTTAACTAGGCAGGAACTTCCTGAGGACCAAAACGAGGCCCGCTGCATAGTACGGCGATCTAAAGCCTATAAGGTCCATGAGGGAGAGCTTTATAAGAAAAGCACAACCGGAGTCCTTCAAAGGTGTATCTCCGAAGAGGAAGGGCGAAATCTTCTGGCTGAAATTCATGCCGGACTCGGTGGGCACCACGTCGCAGCCCGGGCGCTTGTAGTCAAGGCCTTCCGTATAGGATTTTATTGGCCGACGGCCCGGGCAGATGCACAGGACTTAGTCCAACGATGCGTCGGTTGCCAGCTCTTTGCTAATCAAAGCCACATGCCACCCACCACCCTCAAAACTATACCCATCACCTGGCCGTTCGCGGTCTGGGGGCTTGACATGGTGGGACCCCTTAAAGGAGGAACCCACAAGCAAAAATACCTATTGGTCATGGTGGATAAATTCACCAAATGGAGAGGCCAAGCCAGTTAAGACGGCCGAATCCGGACCCGTGATAGACTTCATATCGCGGGTAGTACACCGTTACGGCGTCCCCCATAGCATCATCACTGATAACGGCACGAACTTCATGGCCGACGAGGTTAAACTCTGGTGCAAAAACATGGGCATCAAGCTCGACTACGCTTCAGTCTATCACCCTCAAACTAACGGTCAAGTGGAGCGAGCAAATGGTCTAATCATGAGCGGCATCAAACCCAGACTAGTGTGGTCCCTTAAGGAATCTAACACACACTGGGTAGAGGAGCTCGACTCCGTACTCTGGGGGCTGCGGACCACGCCGAATTGCACGACCGGATTCACACCATTTTTTATGGTATACGGCGCAGAGGCAGTTTTGCCCTGCGGCATAATTCATGACTCACCTCGCGTGCGCATGTACGAAGAAAGAGAAGCCGAGCTGGATCGGCAGGACGGTTTGGCCGCCTTAGAGGAGGAGCACGACGTGGCAAAAGCTCGTTCCGCATTCTATCAATAGCAGGCTCGAAGATATCAAAGCAGAGAAGTACGGGCCAAAACTTACAATGTTGGCGAACTAGTTCTACGCCTGCCGGACAAGAAAAAGGACAAACTAAAGCCCAAATGGGAAGGTCCCTTCATCATCGACCAAGTCCTGACCGGCGGAGCGTACCGTCTGCAAAACGCATCAGATAACCGACTCGAGCCAAACCCATGGAATGCAGCCCGTCTCCAAAGATTCTACGCCTAGCGCCGGACTCTAAGTTCGTCTCCTTCCCCCGTCCATATTTTATACGTTAACTGTCTTTTATTTCTCTCCTTCTCCCCCCCTTTTTTCTCACAAGCCTTTGGAGGCTCGCCTGCGCATTGTTCGCACACACTTGACGTGCTACTCGCACTCATTTCCCGATTGTTCGGCTAGGAGGTAAAGGGAGCACCTCTGCGATTGTTACTGCCGGGTCAGCCGGATGTGTACCTCAGACTGGGTGAAGCCGAAAGCTAGCGTTCTTAAGGGAATACTTGGTCGGTGAATTAAAAGATGATTTCTTACCTATTTATTTATCTGCCCCCAGATGCTTTCCTGCTTTTTTCGCAGTCTGGACATGCACTTTAGGGCATGCCTCCCAGGGAAAGGAACCCCTAACGGAACTATTCTCCCTGGAAGATGTTTCTTACTAACCATGTAATATAACATAACTAGTTGGGCACTTGTCTGATAAAGCACTAATGACCCCTATGCCTGGTCTCCACGCATGCCCCGGTTTTTTATATAACCGCGAGGGTATTCGAACACACTCCGGACTGTCGGGTCCTGAGGTTGAAGCGAAAAGGTCCGCTACGACAAACGATCTACAATCCGGCTAGAAGGCATTTTACATGTCATTTTAAATTACATAATCAAACTGACTGATTGTATTCCTCTTCGATACCATCTAATAGACTGTCTAGTTTACAGTCCCGCTGGGAATACTTTGCGGCCAACTCTACTTGGTCGTACACTAAGCTCACAGGGATCTCCTTCCCATCGGGCCCCACAGGTCCGACCTCGGCCATGTGGTTTGGGTCAGCCTTTGCATACCGCGTCTTCACCATGGCCCAAGCCTCCCTGGCGCCTTGACGGCAGGCCGATATCTTCCATAGCCGGAAGCGCTGTCGTGCTCCCTGAAGCTTCTCCGCAAGCTCTCCAAGACCTTCGGGTAGGGACATGGATGGCCACAAGGCCTGGGCGACTCCGCTCATCACCTGCTGAACTCGTTCGTGCAGCTGCAACAGCTCAGGAAGTAGGTCACCCGTTGAACCGGGCATTTCCTCCGCGGGACGACCTGTGAGCATACCTACAGACATATTTCCGTTAATCGACTTCCTCGCCGAACTCTTCTTTTCAAAAGTTCGCTCAAGCACTTACTATAAATGCCGCGACGAAGCCGCCGATTCTCCTTCACGGAGTCAGACAGCTGGGCCCGAACATCTTTTAGTTCCTCGCCCAGCTGGGTGTTGGCATCTTGGAGGTTATTTTTCTCTTGTCGCACCCTTGTAAGCACCTTCTTGCCGGCCTTTAGTTGGCGTAGTAGCTGTTGCTTGTCCGGATCTAGTCCGGCGCCACCTGTAATATTATTGTCAGACTTAAACACACGCCGCACTTCACAAACTACTTATCTTTCGAAGTATATATTACCGGAGGGGGTCTCTATGGCTCCCCCTGTGGCGGCTAGTGCGGCCTCAAGTTGGGCCCTGCACTCTTGAAGCTCCTGGGACAGGTGGGTATTCTTTTCCGTAAGGTCCTGCATAACAAATGATCCTTAAATCAGTTATTCTAACTAATTTAAGACTCGGGGGCTACTGGCATATACAACTATCAAAATTCCTCACATGTATGTCTTTCACATACTGCTCCGTGGCTCTGGCTAGACCATCTTGAGCGGCACGGAGATGCGCATCTCTCGAATTAAAGGCGTTCAATGCCTCTTGGGAGAAACATGCGTCACGAAGGATGTCCGGCGGCGCCTGTGATTCATGGCACTCTCCACCTCAGATCTGGCGGCGGACAACCTGTCGGCATCCTCCATTGGAGGAGCATCCGACGCATGCCTTGTGTTCGCCTCCCCCTCCGGAACTGGCCTTGGAGCCTGGCTGGCGGAGGCTCGATTGACAACCTCTCCGGACACAGTCCGGCGAGCGCTCTTTCTCCTGAAAAAATCACGAGCGTTATTATGCCTTCCCAGAATCTTTCCTTGAAACACGGTGGCGCGCCATACCGTTGCGGCGACGTCTCGATCCGCACCGCACTTCTTTTCCGCCTGCTGGGCCGAGCTGCCCCTTGTTGGCCAGCCGCCGCGGGCTCGGCTTCCCGCCTCAAAGGCACCTCCTGTGGAACACCATTGGTATACGGTGATCAGAAATAAGCACGGATGGGCCATGGTATCGGGACTTCGGTCACAGTTACCTGGGAAGCTGGAAATATTCTGGGGTAGTCGGCCGTAATGGCGACCAAAGCATTGTCGATGCTAAGTTGGTGGAACACCCCGTCGATTAGCTCCACCTTTATGTCCGGATCCTCCTCGGAGGCTGAATCGAGAGACCGTACCGGATCCTCGGGTTGTGGAGGTGGGCTGTGTACATCCTCTACAGCCCGGCGCAGTTCCTACGTCGAAATCACAAAATGAGAAACCATGGGAATGTGGATCGGATAGGCAAAAAGAAATGTCCGCTTACCCAGCTTCGAGGATTGTTCATAGAAAACCCGTTCAGTGGACTGACACGGAGAAAATCCTCCTTTTCCCCTTTGTACAGGGCAGACAAGATCTTCACCAGATCAGCGACCGATCCCGGCCCCTTACGGCCATGACGGGTGGCATCATCCGCCCCATTGAAATCCCACATGGGGTGGCCCCTATACTGGAGCGGCTGCACCCCCTGCATAATGCATGTGGCCATGACCCGAATCATGGTCAATCCGGAATGAGCCAATAATCTTATTCGGGCCATCAGGTACTGGACGTCCCTGTCATTCTCCCGTTGAGGGCTTCGCGGACGCCAACTTAGGTGTTTCTTCAGAGGAGTATTACTGAACTCCGGGAGGCCGATCCGAACCGGATCCGGTAGCGGGCGTCTTCTATATAAAACCATTCCAATGGCCAGTCTTCGGACGCCTTCTTCGGGGTTCCGGATAGATATCCGGTACCGGCGATGCGCTATAGCTCGGCTCCGCCCACTTGATATATCGACCCCTCATGAGAACGGGGTACGAGGCAGAATAATCTCTTCCATAGCGCAAAATGAGCCTCGACGCCCAGGAACAGCTCACAAAGGGCCACGAAGCCCGCGATGTGCAGAATGGAGGCAGGCGTAAGGTGGTGCAGCTGGAGGCCGTAGAACTCCAGGAGCCCCCGGAGAAATGGATGTATCGGAAATCCGAGTCCTCTTATTAGATAAGAGACAAAGCATACCCGCTCTCCTTTGGAGGGATTGGGGACGCTCTCCGCCTGCTTTCCGCCCTTGTAGGTGGCGAGTCCAGCTCGAACCGGAACCATAAAGGCTGGGGGAAGAAATCCCTCGACTTGGAGTGTCACTAACTCACTATGCGGGACTGAGCATCTCCCCCAATCTCCTGGCTGAGGGCTGGGAGCGCGAGAGGAGGAGCCACGTCGACTGTCCATGATGGAATGGATTTTTGTCAAAGGCGTTCCGGTGAGTGCTCGCGAAGGGAGGATGGTGTGATCCGGATCTAGATCCTCGCCTCCTTTTATAGGCAGCTCATTCGCGCGGCTAGGGGGGTAAGTGTAAAAATACCCTGGCTTTTCGCATTCGTTTGACACGTGGAAGATGGCCATTATTGGGCGTAGAAGCCAAGGAGCGCAGCATTTACAAGAAGTCAGACACTATTCAACACAGGATTTGGAGAAGAACCTGCCTTGCAATGCCGAAGACAACCAACACGCCGGATTCATCATCATTGAAGCCTGGTTCGGGGGCTACTGAGGGAGTCCTGGACTAGGGGTTGTCCGGATAGCCGAACTATCATCTTTGGCCGGACTCTGAGACTATGAAGATACAAGATTGAAGACTCCGTCCCGTGTCCGGATGGGACTTTCCTTGGCGTGGAAGGCAAGCTTGGCGATACGGATATGAAGATCTCCTACCATTGTAACCGACTCTGTGTAACCCTAGCCCTCTCCGGTGTCTATATAAACCGGAGGGTTTTAGTCCATAGGACAAACAACAATCATACCATAGGCTAGCTTCTAGGGTTTAGCCTCCTCGATCTCGTGGTAGATCTACTCTTGTACTACCCATATCATCAATATTAATCAAGCAGGAGTAGGGTTTTACCTCCACCGAGAGGGCTCGAACCTGGGTAAAAACATTGTGTCCCTTGTCTCCTGTTACCATCCGCCTAGACGCACAGTTCGGGACCCCCAACCCGAGATCCACCGGTTTTGACACTGACAGAGCCATCGAGCCTTGCAGCGACGACACAGAGGAACTCTCAATGAAAGCACCAATGTTGGTGTCAAAACCGGCGGATCTCGGGTAGGGGGCCCCGATCTGTGCGTCTTAGGCTGATGGTAACAGGAAGCAAGGGACACAATGTTTACCCAGGTTCGGGCCCTCTCGATGGAGGTAAAACCCTACTTCCTGCTTGATTAATATTGACGATATGTGTAGTACAAGAGTAGATCTACCACGACATCATAGAGGCTAAACCCTAGAAGCTAGCCTATGATGATTATGATTGTAATTGTGATCGTCCTTCTAAGGACAAACCTCTCCGGTTTATATAGACACCGGAGAGGGCTAGGGTTTACACGGAGTCGGTTACAAGGAAGGAAACACAATATCCAGATCGCCAAGCTTGTCTTCCACGCAAAGGAGAGTCTCCTCCAGACATGGGACGGAGTCTTGAGTCTTGTATCTTCACGCTCCAATAGTCCGGATGATGTATATAGTCCGGTCATCCGGATACCCCCTAATCCAGGACTCCCTCACCCATCTTGGGGCCTTTTTCAGCATCCTGTAGGAGGGGGATTCAATCACAGAAGGCTTCTACATTAACTCTAGTGCCCTTCCGATAAAGTGTGAGTAGTTTACCACAGACCTACGGGTCCATAGCTAGTATCTCGATGGATTATTCTCTCTCTTTGATACTCAATACCATGTTCTCGATGTTCTTGGAGATCTATCCGATGTAATCTTCTTTTGCGGTGTGTTTGTCGAGATCCGATGAATTGTGGATTTATGATTGAGTTTATTTATGAATATTATTTGAATCTTCTCTGAATTCTTATATGCATGATTTGATATCTTTATGTTTCTCTTTGAATTATCGGTTTGGTTTGGCCAACTAGATTGGGTTTTTTTTGCAATGGGAGAGGTGCTTAGTTTTCGGTTCAATCTTGCGATGTCCTCACCTAGTGACAAAGTAGGGGTAGCGGGGCACGTATTTGTATTGTTGCCATCAAGGGTAAAAAGATGGGGCTTTCATTATATTGCTTGAGTTTATACCTCTACATCATGCCATCTTGCTTAAGGCATTACTCCATTCTTCTGAACTTAATACTCTAGATTCATGCTGGATAGCGGTCGATATGTGGAGTAATTGCAGTAGATGTAGGCAGGAGTCGGTCTACTTGACACGGACATGATGCCTATATTCATAATCATTGCCTTGGATATTGTCATAACTTTGCACTTTTCTATCAATTGCTCGACAGTAATTTGTTCACCACCGTATTATTTTCCTTCAAGAGAGAAGCCTCTAGTGAAACCTATGGTCCTCGGATCTATTTTCCATCATATATTTTCAGATCTATAAACCAAAACCCAAAAATACCTTGCTGCAATTTATTTACTTTTAGTTTGTTTTACGTTTTAGTAATCTTTTATATCTATCTCTATCAGATCTCACCTTTGCAAGTGACCATGAAGGGATTGACAACCCCTTTATCGCGTTGGGTGCAAGTGTTTGATTGTTTGTGAAGGTGCGTAGATTGGAGACTTGTGTGTATCTCCTACTGGATTAATACCTTGGTTCTTAACTAAGGGAAATACTTATCTCTACTTTGCTGCATCACCATTTCCTCTTCAAAGGAAAAACCAACGCAAGCTCAGGAAGTAGCATATGTCGAGGATTTTTTTTGTCCATTTTGGGGCAAATTTTATTACAAGCCTCTTACAAACCGGAGCTTCTCTCAAAAAGCCTCATGGTTCCGATAGGGAAACATGCACTACTGCAAGATGCTGCTAATGTGACACTACGATCAAAGACCCTTTGATGAAACTGTGTGTGATGCATTAATCGCAAACGGTGATGTAAAAAACCGTCAAAAAAGGTGCAAAACGTTTGCGATGACGAATGCATCAAACACGATTCCGATTTTAGTTGCGTGTGCGATGCAGGGCATACGGTTCAGTTCAATGAACTGTTTGCGATGAGGAAGAAGAACAGAAATGGGCAGCCCGATGAAGGCGTGTGCAATATACGACATAGAGTTCAGTCGGATTAACTATGTGTCATGAGGCGGAACAACATAAACGGTCAGCTAGATAAAGTTGTGTGTGATTGAGGGCATACGCTTCAGAAGGATTAACTGTTTGCAATTAGGCAACAGAACAGAAACGGTCAGCCAGATCAAAGTGTCTGCGATTGATGGCATACACTTCACACGGATGAACTGTTTGCGATTAGCCACAACAAACAGAAACAGTTAGATAGATGAACGTGTGTGCGCTAGACGAGCACACATTCTAACTAAAAGAAGCGTGCGCGATGGTAATAACGAGCGCACACGGTTGTTGGAACAAGACGTGTGCTGACATTTCCTATTGCGGTGCACCCTATGGTGCAAACGCCACATGCGCGGCCGAGAAAAGTGTGCCCACGTTACGCCGTCCGGGGAATAGTGCCGCACTTAGAAATTATAGAACCGTCAATAAATTTTGAGCCTGCATCCCGTCATATTCCAAATTGCAAACCTGTTCACACTGATCAAAACCTAAATGGTTTCCCACTTAGGAGCGTATTACTACTCGATTATAAATACTACTACTCCAAGATGACTGCACATTCCTCCTCAACTCCTCATCCACGAAAACAAACAAGTCATTCATCATCGTTCCCTTGCGTCTACCATGGCCAGCGTGAGTTTTGGGTCAAGAGATTTCCACCAGGGAGAGGCGAGCAAGAAAGCGGAAGCACAAGAGATGTCCCGACTCGCCGCAAAAGCAGCCGACATGTCCTTTCGTGCGGTTGTAGCAGCGCAGAGGTCCCGCCGCACCGCCGAACCAGCACGGAGGTCCCGCCACACTGTCGATGTAGCAGACTGGTCCGACCATGCCGCCGAAGCAGCAGAGATGTCCCGCCGCGCTGCGAATGTAGCAGAGATGTCCTACCGCGCCGTGGTGGCCTGGGAAAATGTCTCGCGGGCAGGCGAGGACTCTTATAGGTGCATGCATGCGATCGTCCATAGCCAGATGGATCAGATCTCCGGCTGGGCAAGGTTGTAGGACGACATGAAAGCCTCGTTTGAACAGGCTACTGATGTCTACTACACAACCTTCTTCTTGTAGACGTTGTTGGGCCTGCAAGTGCATAGGTTTGTAGGACACTAGCAAATTTCCCTCAAGTGGATGACCTAAGGTTTATCAATCCGTAGGAGGCGTAGGATGAAGATGGTCTCTCTCAAGCAACCCTGCAACCAAATAACAAAGAGTCTCTTGTGTCCCCAACACACCCAATACAATGGTAAATTGTATAGGTGCACTAGTTCGGCGAAGAGATGGTGATACAAGTGCAAAATAGATAGTAGATATAGGTTTTTGTAATCTGAAATAATAAAAACAGCAAGGTAACAAGTGGTAAAAGTGAGCGTAAACGGTATTGCAATGATAGGAAACAAGGCCTAGGGTTCATACTTTCACTAGTGCAAGTTCTCTCAACAATAATAACATAGATAAATAATATAACAAGCCCTCAACATGCAACAAAGAGTCACTCCAAAGCCACTAATAGCGGAGAACAAACGTAGAGATTATGGTAGGGTACAAAACCACCTCAAAGTTATTCTTTCGGATCAATCTGTAAAAGAGTTCGTACTAGAATAACACCTTAAGATACAAATCAACCAAAACCCTAATGTCACCTAGATACTCCATTATCACCTCAAGTATCCGTGGGCATGATTATACGATATGCATCACACAATCTCAGATTCATCCAACCAACATAAAAGTACTTCAAAGAGTGCCCCAAAGTTTCTACCGGAGAGTCAAGAACGTGTGCCAACCCCTATGCATAGGTTACCAATGTCACGAAACCCGCAAGTTGATCACCAAAACATACATCAAGTGGCACATGATATCCCATTGTCACCACAGATAATCACGGCAAGACATACATCAAGTGTTCTCATAAAAGACTCAATCCGATAAGATAACTTCAAATGGGAAACTCAATTCATCACAAGAGAGTAGACGGGGAGAAACATCATAAGATCCAACTACAATAGCAAAGCTCGGGATACATCAAGATCGTATCACTTCAAGAACACGAGAGAGAGAGATCAAACACATAGCTACTGGTACATACCCTCAGCCCCGAGGGTGAACTACTCCCTCCTCGTCATGGATAGCGCCGGGATGATGAAGATGGCCACCGGTGAAGGATCCCCCCTCCGGCAGGGTGCCGGGAAGGGCTCCCGAGAGGTTTTAGGTGGCTACAGAGGCTTGCGGCGGTGGAACTCCTGATCTATCTTCTGTTCTGGAAGTTTTAGGGTACATAGGTATATATGGGTGCAGGGGTACGTCGGAGGAGCTACGGGGGCCCCACGAGGCAGGGGGCGCGCTCGGGGGGGGGGGGGCGCACCCCCCACCCTTGTGGGTAGCCCGTATCTCCCCTGACGTGCACTCCAAGTTCCCTGGGTTGCTTTCCTTCCAAAAATAACTTCTCCAGTTGATTTCGTTCCGTTTTGACTCCGTATGATATTCCTTTTCCTCGAAACACTGAAATAGGCATAAAACAACAAATCTGGGCTGGGCCTCCGGTTAATAGGTTAGTCCCAAAAATAATATAAAAGTGGATAATAAAGCCCAATATTGCCTAAAACAGTAGATAAAGTAGCATGGAGCAATCAAAAATTATAGATACGTTGGAGACGTATCAAGCATCCCCAAGCTTAATCCCTGCTCGTCCTCGAGTAGGTAAATGATAAAAAAGAATTTTTGATGCGGAGTGATACTGTGGCATAATTTCAATGTAAATCTTCTTAATTGTGGTATGAATATTCAGATCCAAAAGATTCAAGACAAAAGTTCATATTGACATAAAAATAATAATACTTCAAGCATACTAATCAAAGCAATCATGTCTTCTCAAAATAGCATGGCAAAAGAAAGTTCATCCCTACAAAATCATATAGTTAGGCTATGCTTCATTTTTGTCACACAAAGATGTTCCCAACTTCTATACCCCCGATGACAAGCCAAGCAATTGTTTCATACTTAAATAATCTCAAACTTTTTCAACCTTCACGCAATACATGAGCGTGAGCCATGGATATAGCACTATGGGTGGAATAGAATATGATTATGGGGATTGTGTGGAGAAGACAAAAAAGGAGAAATTCTCACATTGACGAGGATAATCAACGGGCTATGGAGATGCCCGTCAATTGATGTCAACATGAGGAGTAGGGATTGCCATGCAACGGATGCACTAGAGCTATGAATGCTCAACAAAAGAAAACTAGTGGGTGTGCATCCAACTTGCTTGCTCATGAAGACCTAGGGCATTTGAGGAAGCCCATCGTAGGAATATACAAGCCAAGTTCTATAATGAAAAATTCCCACTAGTATAAAAAAGACAACTTATGAGACTCACTACATGAAGAACAAGGTGCTACTTTGAAGCACAATATATGAGACTCACTACATGAAGAACAAGGTGCTACTTTGAAGCACAAGTGTGGAAAAAGAGATAGTAGCATTGCCCTTTTATTTTATTCTTTATTTTTTTGGGCCTTTCTTTTATATATATATATATTTTGGCCTTTCTCTTTTTTTAATTTGGGGCAATGCTCTAATAATGATGATCATCACACTTCTATTGATTACAACATAAGGATTACAACTCGAAACTTAGAACAAGATATGACTCTATATGAATGCCTCCGGGGGTGTACCGGGATGGTGCAATGAATCAAGAGTGACATGTATGAAAAATAATGCATGGTGGCTTTGCCACAAATACGATGTCAACTACATGATCATGCAATGGCAATATGACAAAAGTAATGTATGTCATGATGATGATGGTGGAAGTTGCATGGCAATATATCTCGGAATGGCTATGGAAATGTCATAATAGGTAGGTATGGTGGCTGTTTTGAGGAAGATATAAGGAGGTTTATGTGTGATAGAGCGTATCGTATCACGGGGTTTGGATGCACCGGCGAAGTTTGCACCAACTCTCAAGGTGAGAAAGGGCAATGCACGGTACCGAAGAGGCTAGCAAAGGCGGAAAGGTGAGAGTGCGTATAATCCATGGACTCAACATTAGTCAAAGAACTCATATACTTATTGCAAAAATTTAGAAGTCATCAAAAAGAAAGTACTACGCGCATGCTCCTAGGGGGATAGATTGGTAGGAAAAAACCATCGCTCGTCCCCGACCGCCACTCATAAGGATGCACAAGCCAGGTACACTTCATGTTTCAAATTTGTTACACAACTTTAACCATACGTGCATGCTACAGGACTTGCAAACTTCAACACAAGTATTTATCAAATTCATAATCACCCAACTAGCACGACTTTGATATTATCACCTCCATATCTCAAAACAGTTATCAAGCATCAAACTTATCTTAGTATTCAATTCACTCAAAAGAAAGTTTCACGTATCTTGAACACTAAGTGTATTAACATTAAGCAAATTACCATGCTATTAACGACTCTCAAAATAATCTAAGTGAAGTATGAGAGTTCATCTATTTCTTCAAAATAAAACTACCACCATGCTCTAAAAGATATAAGTGATGCACTAGAGCAAATGACAAACTACTCCGAAAGATATAAGTGAAGATCAATGAGTAGCTAAATAATTATGCAACTATGCGAAGACTCTCTCTCATTTAATAATTTCAGATCTTGATACTTTATTCAAACAGCAAGCAAAGCTAAAGAAAACTACATTGCAAGGATAGCACAACTCATGTGAAGAAGCAAAAACTTAGGCTCAACCGATACTAACCGATAGTTGTTGAAGAAGAAAGGTGGGATGCCTACCAGGGCATCCCCAAGCTTAGATGCTTGAGACTTCTTGAAATATTATCTTGGGGTGCCTTGGGCATCCCCAAGCTTGAACTTTTGTGTCTCCTTAATTCCTCTCATATCATGGTTTCTCTTTTTATCAAAAGTTTCATTCACAACAAACTCAACAAGAACTCGTGAGATAGGTTAGTATAAACCAATGCAAAACCTGATCATTTTCTACTGTAACAAATCACTAAAATTATTATTCCACATTGAATACTAAATGACTCTGCATATTTAATTCTCCTATCACCAAATAGAATCATTAAACAAGCAAACATATGCAAACAATGCAACCATAACAGCAATCTGTCAAAACAGTATAGTTTGTAAAGAATGCAGGAGTATCAATACTTCCCTAACTCCCAAAATTATGAACTAAAATTCCCACTGTAATAAATTTATCAGAGCTAAATATGAAAAAAGATTCAACACTACACCACTCTCTGACTTTTCTAGGGAATTTTTGCAACAGCGGTAAACTTTCTGTTTTCAAACAGCAACATGTATACTAGCAAAATAAGCATGGCAAAGGCTATCCTTGACTTCTTTATTGAAACTAAAGATCCAAAATATTATTCTAAATAACAGCAAGCTAATACTGACAAAAGGAAATGACGCTCCAAGCAAAACACATATCATGTGGCGAATAAAAATATAGCTCCAAGTAAAGTTTACCGATGAACGAAGACGAAAGAGGGGATGCCTTCCGGGGCATCCCCAAGCTTAGGATTTTGGCTATTCTTGAATATTAACTTGGGGTGCCTTGGGCATCCCCAAGCTTAGGCTCTTGCCAGTCCTTATTCCATATTCCATCGAATCTTTACCCAAAACTTGAAAACTTCACAACACAAAACTTATCAGAAAACTCGTAAGCTCCGTTAGCGAAAGAAAACAAAACCACCACTTAGGTACTGTAATGAACTCATTCTAAATTCATATTGGTGTAATATCTAATGTATTCTAACTTCTCTATGGTTCATACCACTTAATACTAGCCATAGATGCATCAAAATAAGCAAACAACACATAGAAAACAGAATCTGTCAAAAACAGAACAGTCTGTAGTAATCTGTATCAAACGTATACTTCTGGAACTCAAACAATCCTACAAAATTAGGACGTCCTGAGAAATTCGTGTACCAATCAATAGCAAAAAGAATCAGATCAGAATCACGTTTCTGTGAATTAACAAAACTATTTTACTGGGTGCAAAAGTTTCTGATTTTCAGCAGGATCAACACAACTATCACCGTAAGCTACCCTAAAGGTCTTACTTGGAACTTTATTGAAACAAAAGATATAAAACATGATTACTACAGTATCATAATCATGTGGACACACAAAAACAGTAATGATAAATATTGGGTTGTCTCCCAACAAGCGCTTTTCTTTAATGCCTTTCTAGCTAGGCATGATGATGACAATGATGCTCACATAAAAGATAAGAATTGAAACATAACGGGAGCATCATGAAGCATATGACTAGCACATTTAAGTCTAACCCACTTCCTATGCATAGGGATTTTGTGAGCAAACAACTTACGGGAACAACAATCAACTTGCATAGGAAGGTAAAACAAGCATAGCTTCAAGATTTTCAACACATAGAGAGGAAACTTGACATTATTGCAATTCCTACAAGCATATGTTCCTCCCTCATAATAATTTTTAGTAGCATCATGAATGAATTCAACAATATAACCAGCACCTAAAGCATTCTTTTCATGATCTACAAACATAGAAAATTTACTACTCTCCACATAAGCAAAATTCCTCTCATGAATAGTAGTGGGAGCAAACTCAACAAAGTAACTATCATGCGATCGAAAATCAGGGTGACAAGTTTCATGGTTATCATTATTCTTTAAAGCATATGTATCATCACAATAATCATCATAGATAGGAGGCATGCTTTCATCATAGTAAATTTTCTCATCAAAGCTTGGGGGACAAAAAATATCATCTTCATCAAACATAGCTTCCCCAAGCTTGTGGCTTTGCATATCATTAGCATCATGGATATTCAAGGAATTCATACTAACAACATTGCAATCATGCTCATCATTCACATATTTTATGCCAAGCATTCTATGTAATTCTTCTTCTAGTACTTGAGCACAATTTTCTTTTCCATCAAACTCACGAAAGATATTAAAAAGACGAAGCGTATGAGACAAACTCAATTCCATTTTTTTGTAATTTTCTTTTATAAACTAGACTAGTGATAAAGCAAGCAACAAAAAGATCCGATTGCAAGATCTAAAGATATACCTTCAAGCACTCACCTCCCCGGCAACGGCGCCAGAAAAGAGCTTAGTTGACGGGGTGTGAGTGAGTGCCCTTTACCTAGCCTCCCCGGCAACGGCGCGAGAAACAAATTGATGTCTACTACACAACCTTCTTCTTGTAGACGTTATTGGGACTGCAACTGCATAGGTTTGTAGGACAGTAGCAAATTTCCCTCAAGTGGTGACCTAAGGTTTATCAATCCGTAGGAGGCGTAGGATGAAGATGGTCTCTCTCAAGCAACCCTGCAACCAAATAACAAAGAGTCTCTTGTGTCCCCAACACACCCAATACAATGGTAAATTGTATAGGTGCACTAGTTCGGCGAAGAGATGGTGATACAAGTGCAAAATAGATAGTAGATATAGGTTTTTGTAATCTGAAATAATAAAAACAGCAAGGTAACAAGTGGTAAAAGTGAGCATAAACGGTATTGCAATGATAGGAAACAAGGCCTAGGGTTCATACTTTCACTAGTGCAAGTTCTCTCAACAATAATAACATAGATAGATAATATAACAAGCCCTCAACATGCAACAAAGAGTCACTCCGAAGCCACTAATAGCGGAGAACAAATGTAGAGATTATGGTAGGGTACGAAACCACCTCAAAGCTATTCTTTCGGATCAATCTATAAAAGAGTCTGTACTAGAATAACACCTTAAGATAAAAATCAACCAAAACCCTAATGTCACCTAGATACTCCATTGTCACCTCAAGTATACATGGGCATGATTATACGATATGCATCACACAATCTCAGATTCATCCAACCAACATAAAAGTACTTCAAAGAGTGCCCCAAAGTTTCTACCGGAGAGTCAAGAACGTGTGCCAACCCCTATGCATAGGTTCCCAATGTCACGAAACCCGCAAGTTGATCACCAAAACATACATCAAGTGGCACATGATATCCCATTGTCACCACAGATAATCACGGCAAGATATACATCAAGTGTTCTCATAAAAGATTCAATCCGATAAGATAACTTCAAAGGGGAAACTCAATTCATCACAAGAGAGTAGAGGGGGAGAAACATCATAAGATCCAACTACAATAGCAAAGCTCGGGATACATCAAGATCGTATCACCTCAAGAACACGAGAGAGAGAGAGAGATCAAACACATAGCTACTGGTACATACCCTCAGCCCCGAGGGTGAACTACTCCCTCCTCGTCATGGATAGCGCCGGGATGATGAAGATGGCCACCGGTGAAGGATCCCCCCCTCCGGCAGGGTGCCGGGAAGGGCTCCCGAGAGGTTTTTGGTGGCTACAGAGGCTTGCGGCGGCGGAGCTCCCGATCTATCTTCTGTTCTGGAAATTTTAGGGTACGTAGGTATATATGGGTGCAGGGGTACGTCGGAGGAGCTACGGGGGCCCCACGAGGCAGTGGGGCGCGCCCGGGGGGGTGGGCGCGCCCCCCACCCTCGTGGGCAGCCTGTATCTCCCCTGACGTGCACTCCAAGTTCCCTGGGTTGCTTTCCTTCCAAAAATAACTTCTCCAGTTGATTTCATTCCGTTTTGACTCCGTCTGATATTCCTTTTCCTTGAAACACTAAAATAGGCATAAAACATCAAATCTGGGTTGGGCCTCCGGTTAGTAGGTTAGTCCCAAAAATAATATAAAAGTGGATAATAAAGCCCAATATTGCCTAAAACAGTAGATAAAGTAGCATGGAGCAATCAAAAATTATAGATACGTTGGAGACGTATCAGCTACCGGTGTCATCCAGCAACTAAGGGACAACAATACAAAGCTCCGGGCCGAGCATGACCTGCTGAGGGTGAAGATCATCAGAAGTGCGGAGCAGCAGGAGGAGACCACTGCCTTGTTGAAGAGGACCGGCGTCATCGTCGAGAAACTTATGGACGAGAATGTCGTGATGCGCATCGAGCGCAAAAGGCTTGTGGAGGAATCCGTGGATGCTCTCAAGCAGCATCTTATGGACAGGAAAGAGCTCATCTTCGCTCGCCGCAGAGACTAGTTCCCACGGCCTGCAGCAATGCATCAAGAAAGTAGAGATCAGCGAGCCAGATCGCTGTCTTCCTTCTTCTTTTTCCCTTGTGTATTTCGGGCGTTGCCGCATGTGGCTTTTTAAATTATGTTCCTAAATATGTAAGACAATTATTATCCACTGTCATCGTCCTTATATTCATCATGCTTGCTATAAGTCGCAGCCGATGCTATATAGGTCCGTCGGATCTTACATCAAGATCCGTCCAAAACTTTCTTTTCACATTTTCATTTTTCTCTCTTAAATCTCAGTCCAGTGAGACATAGCCACGCCATGAAACAGGGGCTCGGACGCCATTAATGGAGGCGTTGGGAGGGAGGTGCGCGGCAGATAGAGGTCAAAGGGCTCTCCTCCCGATGAGCACGCGCAGGGGTCTGATCGCACGCCTCCCATACTCAAATAGCTACCCCGCACGACACCTCCTAGCCAATAAAAAGGGGACGTGTGGCGACACGTAACTGGTAAGTAGAACGCCCACAGTTTCAATAATACGTGTATTTCCAATTTGTAGCGTGACAGCACTTGTTCCAAAATGACTTTGTTGATTGTTAATGTGTGCGCCTTCGCAAATCATACAGAAAAATTACCACAACATGTTGGTGCCATGTCATGACACCATGCCAAGTTTCATGAATTTCAGGCGAGTTTTGGATTTACGGGAATTTTAAAACCAAGTATCTTGATGTTTCAGGCCAAGCCAAGACGCCCAGATGTTTGAATTCCATTCCCACTTCTTCCATGGGACCTAGAAGTTCGCCCAAGTACACATAAATGATTTTCCAACTAACTTTTGCACATTGGAGCATGCGCTTGTACTTCAAATTTGAATTATGTTCATTAAATGCCTGGAAACTGAATTAATGTATAAAAAGGCCAAACGAACCTGGAATAATTCCAAAATTTAGCACAAAACTCCTATTTGGTCTAAGCTGCCTGTGTAAAAAGATTAAGGCGGGAGAAGGCAGTGTATGTCGTTTCGCACACGGAGGTGACACGTTCCCTCTCGGAACCATGAGCCTTCTTGAGAGAAGCTCCGATTTGCAAGAAGCTTATACCAAAGCTTGTCCCAATTCGGCCAAAAAAATTACCAGAACATGTTGGTGCCATGTCATGACACCATGCCAAGTTTCATGATTTTCAGGCGTGTTTTGGATTTACAGGAATTAAAAAACCAAGTTTCTCAATATTTCCAGCCAAGGCACGACGCCCAGATGTTTGAATTCCATTCCTATTTCTTGCATGGGACCTACAAATTCACCCAATGACAAACATGTGATTTTTCAACCAACTTTGGTGCACTGGAGCATGTGCTTGTAGTTCAAATTTGAATTATGCACATTAAATGTCCAGAAATTCAATTAATGTATAAAAAAGGCCAAACCAACCTGAAATAATTCCAAAATTTAGGACAATACTTATATTTGGTCTAATCTGCCTCTGTAAAAAATTAAGGCAAGAGAAGACAGTGTACGTATGTCATTTCGCACACGGAGGTGACACTTTCCCTCTCAGAACCACGAGCCTTCTTGAGAGAAGCTTCAGTTTGCAAGAAGATTATATCAAAGCTTGTCCCAATTCGGCCAAAAAATTACCGGAGCATGTTGGTGCCATGTCATGACACCATGCCAAGTTTCATGATTTTCAGGCGTGTATTGGATTTACATGAATTAAAAACCAAGTTTCTCAATCTTTCTGGCCAAGCCACGACGCCAAGATGTTTGAATTCCATTCCCATTTCTTACATGGGACCTAGAAATTCACCCAAGGACATACATGTGATTTTTCAACCAACTTTGGTGCACTGGAGCATGTGCTTCTAGTTCAAATTTGAATTGTGCACATTAAATGCCTAGAAACTTAATTAATGCATAAAAATGCCAAACAAACCCGGAATAATTCCAAATTTAAATGGGACACTCATGTAGTTGCATGTTCACTGTACATAAATGTTCTAGCAATTCAAACACCATCCTTTCCCTCCGTAACACCATTTTGTCTTTGAAAACAAAATGAAAAAATCAGGTATACCACAAACAGTTTACTAGAAAGATTCCTGTGGGATGCGATATAAAATATCTTAGTGCATTGTCTTGTCTGGCTTACGTAGGAAGCTTCGTCATCTACAGTCCACCGCCCCCGCTTGAACCACACTTGCGCGCCAGTTTCTCGCGGCACCGAGCAAAATTTTTCTGCCACCGCGGAAATATCTATCTCCCCGCCCCTCCCTCCCTCCAAAAGCCACATTTCCACTGTTCCTCCTTGCTTTCCAAGTTCAAACCTTCACTGCTGCTTACTGGCAGCTCAGCCTCCTTGCCGGCGACCCTTCTTCTTGCAGCGCCGCCTCCTCCCCGGCTACCCTTGTTCTTGCAGCGCCACCTCCTCGCCAGCGACCCTTCTTCTTGCATTGCCGCCTCCTTGCCGGCGATCCTTCTTCTTACTGCGCGGCCTCCTGGCCACCGACCCTTCTTCTTGCTGCGCGGCCTCGTCAATATGGTCAGGTGATCCACACCCCACCCACACCATCTGTTGGGGAACACGGTAATTTCAAAAAAAATCCTATGATCACGCAAGATCTATCGATGTGATGCATAGCAATGAGAGGGAGAGTGTGTCCATGTACCCTTGTAGACCGAAAGCGGAAGCGTTATGACAACGCGGTTGATGTAGTCGTACGTCTTCACGATCCGATCGATCCAAGTACCGAACGTACGGCACCTCCGCGTTCAGCACACGTTCAGCTCGATGACGTCCCTCGTACTCTTGATCCAGTTGAGGCCGAGGGAGAGTTTCGTCAGCACGACGGCATGGTGATGATGATGATGAAGTTACCAGCGCAGGGCTTCACCTAAGCACTACAATGATATGACCGAGGTGTGTAACCGTGGAGGGGGGCACCACACACGGCTAAAAGATCAACTTGATCAACTTGTGTCCCTTTAGGGTGCCCCCCTCCCACGTATATAAAGGAGGAAGGGAGGAGGAGGCCGACCAAGGGGTGGCGCGCCCAAGGGGGGAGTCCTACTCCAAGTAGGTTTTGCTCCCCCCTTTCCTATTCCTATTAGGAGAAGGAGGAAGGAGGAGGAGAGAACAAGAAAATGGGGGCCGGCCCCCCAAACCCTAAACCAATTCGGTTTGGGCCTAAGGGGGGCACGCCCCACCACTTGCCCGCTACCTCTTATCTCCACTAGGGCACATTAAGGCCCATTGACTCCTCGGGGGGTTCCGGTAACCTCCCGGTACTCCGAAAAATATCCGATACACTTCGTAAGCCTTCCGGTGTCCGAATATAACCTTCCGATATATCAATCTTTATGTCTCGACCATTTTGAGACTCATCGTCATTTCCGTGATCACATCCAGGACTCCGAACAACCTTCGGTACATCATATCACATAAACTCATAATACCAATCGTTATCGAACTTTAAGCGTGCGGACCCTACGGGTTCGAGAACTATGTAAACATGACTAAGACATGTCTCCGATCAATAACCAATAGCGGAACATGGATGCTCATATTGGTTCCTACATATTCTACGAAGATCTTTGTCGGTCAAACCGCATAACAACATATGTTGTTCCCTTTGTCATTTGTATGTTACTTGCCCGAGATTCGATCATCGGTATCATCATACCTAGTTCAATCTCGTTACCGGCAAGTCTCTTTACTCATTCTGTAATACTTCATCCCGCAACTAACTCATTAGTTACAAATGCTTGCAAGGCTTATAGTGATGAGTATTACCAAGAGGGCCTAGAGATACCTCTCCAAAACACAGAGTGACAAATCCTAATTTCGATATATGCCAACCCATCAAACACCTTCGGAGACACCTGTAGAGCACCTTTATAATCACCCTTTTATGTTGTGACGTTTGGTAGCACACAAAGTGTTCCTCCGGTATTCGGGAGTTGCATAATCTCATAGTTTGAGGAACTTGTATAAGTCATGAAGAAAGCAGTAGCAATGAAACTGACACGATCATAATGCTAAGATAACGGATGGGTCATGTCCATCACATCATTCTCCTAATGATGTGATCCCGTTCATCAAATGACAACACATGTCTATGGTTAGGAAACATAACCATCTTTGATTAACGAGCTAGTCAGGTAGAGGCATACTAGGGACTATATGTTTTGTCTACGTATTCACACATGTACTAAGTTTCCGGTTAATACAATTCTAGCATGAATAATAAACATTTATCATGAATTAAGGAAATAAATAATAACTTTATTATTGCATCTAGGGCATATTTCCTTCAGTCTCCCACTTGCACTAGAGTCAATAGTCTAGTTCACATCACCATGTGATTTAACACAAATATTCACATCTGTATGTGATTAACACCCATAGCTCACATCGTCATGTGACCAACACCAAAAGGGTTTACTAGAGTTAACAATCTAGTTCACACCGCTATCTGATTAACACCCAAAGAGTACTAAGGTGTGATCATGTTTTGTTCATGAGAGAAGTTTAGTCAACGGGTCTGTCACATTCAGAGCCGTATGTATTTTGCAAATATCCTATGTCTACAATGCTCTGCACGGAGCTACTCTAGCTAATTGCTCCCACTTTCAATATGTATCCAGATTGAGACTTAGCATCATCTGGATCGGTGTAAAAGCTTGCATCGACGTAACTGTTTACGATGAGCTCTTTTATCACCTCCATAATTGAGAAATATTTCCTTAGTCCTCACTAAGGATAATTTTGACCGCCATCCAAGGATCTACTCTTACATCACTATTGTACCCCCTTTCCAAAACTCATGGCATGGTACACAATAGGTCCGGTACACAGCGCAGCATACTTCATAGAACCTATGACTATGGCTTAGGGAATGACTTTCATTCTCTTTCTATTTTCTACCGTGGTCGGGCTTTGAGTGTTACTCAACTTTATGCCTTGTAATACAGGCAAGAACCCTTTCTTTGACTGATCCATTTTTGAACTTTTTCAAAATTTTATCAAGGTATGTGTTTTTGTGAAAGTCTAATTAAGCGTCTTGATCTATCTCTACAGATCTTGATGCCAAACATGTAAGCAGCTTCACCGAGGTCTTTCATTGAAAAACTCTTATTCAAGTATCCCTTTATGCTATCCAGAAATTCTATATCATTTCAAATCAATAATATGTCATCCACATATAATATTAGAAATGCTACATAGCTCCCACTCACTTTCTTGTAAATACAGGCTTCTCCAAAAAGTCTGTATAAAACCATATGCTTTGATCACACTATCAAAACGTTTATTCCAACACTGGGAGGCTTGCACCAGTCCATAAATGGATCACTGGAGCTTGCACACTTTGTTAGTACCCTTTGGATCGACAAAACCTTCTAGTTGTATCATATACAACTCTTCTTCCAAAAATCTATTCAGGAATTCAGTTTTTACATACATCTGCTAGATTTCATAAAATATGGCAACTGCTAACATGATTCAGACGGATTTAAGCATCGCTACAGTTGAGAAAATCTCATTGTACTCAACACCTTGAACTTGTTGAAAACCTTTTGCGACAAATAAAGCTTTGTAGATAGTAACACTACAATCAGTGTTCGTCTTCCTCTTGAAGATCCATTCATTTTCTATGGATTGCTGATCATCGGGCAAGTCCACCAAAGTCCAAACTTTGTTCTCATACATGGATCCCATCTCAGATTTCATGGCCTCAAGCCATTTCGCAGAATCTGGGCTCATCATTGCTTCCTCATAGTTCGTAGGTTCATCATGGTCTAGTAACATGACTTCCAAAATAGGATTACCGTACCACTCTGGTGCGGATCTTAATCTGGAAGATCTACGAAGTTCGGTAGTAACTTGATCTGAAGCTTCATGATCATCATCATTAGCTTCCTCACTAATTGGTGTCGGAATCACTAGAACTGATTTCTGTGATAAATTACTTTCCAATTCGGGAGAAGGTATAATTACCTCATTAAGTTCTACTTTTCTCCCACTCACTTCTTTCGAGAGAAACTCCTCTCTAGAAAGGATCCATTCTTTGCCTTTGGATCTGTGATAGAAGGTGTACCCAACAGTTTCCTTTGGTATCCTATGAAGATGCATTTATCTGATTCGGGTTCAAGCTTATCAGGTTGAAGCTTTTTCACATAAGCATCATAGCCCCAAATTTTAAGAAACGACAACTTTGGTTTCTTGCTAAACCACAGTTCATAAGGCGTCGTCTCAACGGATTTTGATGGTGCCCTATTTAAAGTGAATGCAGTTGTCTCTAATGCATAACCCCAAAACGATAGTGGTAATCTAGTAAGAGACATCATAGATCACACCATATCCAATAAAGTGCGGTTACGACATTCGGACACACCATTACGCTGTGGTGTTCCATGTGGCATGAGCTGTGAAACTATTCCACATTGTTTTAAATGAAGGCCAAACTCGTAACTCAAATATTCTCCTCTACGATCAAATCGTATAAACTTTATTTTCTTGTCACGATGATTCTCCACTTCACTCTGAAATTCTTTGAACTTTTCAAATATTTTCAGACTTGTGTTTCATTAAGTAGATATACCCATATCTGCTCAAATCATTTGTGAAGGTCAGAAAATAATGATACCCGCCACGAGCATCAACACTCATTGGACCGCATGCATCGGTATGCATTATTTCCAATAAGTCACTAGCTCGTTCCATTGTTCCAGAGAATGGAGTTTTAGTCATCTTGCCCACGAGGCATGGTTCACAAGCATCAAATGATTCATAATCAAGTGATTCCAAAAGTCCATTTTTATGGAGTTTCTTCATGCGCTTTACACCGATATGACCCAAACGGCAGTGCCACAAATATGTTGCACTATCATTATCAACTTTGCATCTTTTGGCATCAATATTATGAATATGTGTATCACTACGATCAAGATTCAATAAACCATCAACATTGGGTGTATGACCATAGAAGGTTTTATTCATGTAAATAGAATAACAATTTATTCTCTGTTTTAGATGAATAATCGTATTGCAATAAACATGATCTAATCATATTTATGCTCAATGCAAACACCAAATAACATTTATTTAGGTCCAACACTAATCTCGAAAGTATAGGGAGTGTGCGATGATGATCATATCAATCTTGGAACCACTTCCAACACACATCATCACTTCACCCTCAACTAGTCTCTTTTTATTTTGTAACTCCTATTTCGAGTTACTAATCTTAGCAATCAAACAAGTATCGAATACCCAGGGGTTACTATAAACACTAGTAAGGTACACATCAATAACATGTATATCAAATATACCCTTGTTCACTTTTGCCATCCTTCTTATTCACCAAATATTCAGGCATTTCCGCTTCCAGTGACCATTTCCTTTGCAGTAAAATCACTCAGTTTCAGGCTTTGGTCCAACTTTGGGCTTCTTCACGGGAGTGACAACTTGCTTGCCATTCTACTTGAAGTTCCCTTTCTTTCCCTTTGCTCTTTTCTTGAAACTAGTGGTCTTGTCAATCATCAACACTTGATGCTCTTTCTTTATTTCTACCTTCATTGATTTCAGCATCACAAAGGGCTCAGGGATCATTTTCGTCATCCCTTGCATACTATAGTTCATCACGAAGTTCTAGTAACTTGGTGATGGTGACTAGAGAACTCTGTCAAACACTATCTTATCTGGAAGATTCACTCCCACTTGATTCAAGTGATTGTAGTACCCAGACATTCCGAGCACATGCTCACTAGTTGAGCAATTCTCCTCCATCTTTTAGGCAAAGTACTTGTCAGAGGTCTCATACCTCTTGACACGGGCATGAGTCTGAAATACCAATTTCAGCTCTTGGAATATCTCATATGCTCCATGACGTTTCAAAACGTTTTCAAGTCCCTGTTCTAAGCCATAAAGGATGGTGCACAAAACTATCAAGTAGTCATCGTATTGAGCTAGCCAAACGTTCATAACGTGTGCATCTGCTCCTGCAATAGGTCTGTCACCTAGCGGTGCATCAAGGACATAATTCTCCTGTGCAGAAATGAGGATACACCTCAAATCACGGACCTAGTCCGCATCATTGCTACTATCATCTTTCACCTTCGTTTTCTCTAGGAACATATAAAAACATAGGGAAGCTATATGCGAGCTATTGACCTACAACATAATTTGTAAAATATTATCAGGACTAAGTTCATGATAAATTAAAGTTCAATTAATCATATTACTTAAGAACTCCCACTTAGATAGACATCCCTCTAATCATCTAAGTGATCACATGATCCAAATAAACTAAACCATGTCCGATAATCACGTGAGATGGAGTAGTTTTGAATGGTGAACATCACTATGTTGATCATATCTACTATATGATTCACACTCGACCTTTCGGTCTCAGTGTTCCGAGGCCATATCTGCATATGCTAGGCTCGTCAAGTTTAACCCGAGTATTCTGCGTGTGCAAAACTGGCTTGCACCCGTTGTATGTGAACGTAGAGCTTATCACACCCGATCATCACGTGGTGTCTCGACACGATGAACTGTAGCAACGATGCATACTCAGGGAGAACACTTGTACCTTGAAATTTAGTAAGGGATCATCTTATAATGCTACCGACATTCTAAGCAAAATAAGATGCATAAAGGCTAAACATCACATGCAATCAAAATATGTGACATGATATGGCCATCATCATCTTGTGTTCATGATCTCCATCACCGAAGCATCGCCATGATCTCCAACGTCACCGGCGCGACACCTTGATCTCCATCGCAGCATCATTGTCGTCTCGCCAACTATTGTTACTACGACTATCACTACCGCTTAGTGATAAAGTAAAACAATTACATGGCGATTGCATTGCATACAATAAAGCAACAACCATATGGCTCCTGCCAGTTGCCGATAACTTTGTTACAGAACATGATCATCTCATACAACAAGTTATATCACATCATGCCTTGACCATATCACATCACAGCAAGCCCTGCGAAAATAAGTTAGACGTCATCTACTTTGTTGTTGCAAGTTTTACGTGGCTGCTACGGGCTTCTAGCAAGAACCGTTCTTACCTATGCATCAAAACCACAATGATTTTTCGTCAAGTGTGTTGTTTTAACATTCAACAAGGACTGGGCATAGCCACACTCGATTAAACTAAAGTTGGAGAAACAGACACTCACCAGCCACCTATGTGCAAAGCACGTCGGTAGAACCAGTCTCGAGTAAGCGTACGCGTAATGTCGGTTTGAGCCGCTTCATCCAACAATACCGCCGAATCAAAGTATGACATTCTGGTAAGCAGTATTACTATTATCACCCACAACTCTTTGTGTTCTACTCGTGCATATAACATCTACGCATAGACCTGGCTCGGATGCCACTGTTGGGGAACGCGGTAATTTCAAAAAATATCCCTACGATCACGCAAGATCTATCTATGTGATGCATAGCAACGAGAGGGGAGAGTGTGTGCATGTACCCTCGTAGACCGAAAGCGGAAGCGTTATGACAACGCGGTTGATGTAGTCGTACGTCTTCACGATCCGACCGATCCAAGTACCGAACATACGGCACCTCCGCGTTCAGCAGACATTCAGCTCGATGATGTCCCTCGTACTCTTGATCCAGTTGAGGCTGAGGGAGAGTTTCGTCAGCACGATGGCATGGTGACGGTGATGATGAAGTTACCGGCGCAGGGCTTCACCTAAGCACTACGACGATATGACCGAGGTGTGTAACTGTGGAGGGGGGGCATCGCACATGGCTAAAAGATCAACTTGTGTCCCTTTGGGGTGCCCCCCTCCCACGTATATAAAGGAGGGAGGGAGGAGGAGATTGGCCAAGGGGTGGCGCGCCGAAGGGGGGGAGTCCTACTCCAAGTAGGTTTGGCTCCCCCCTATTACGAGAAGGAGGAAGGAGGAGGAGAGAAGAAGGAAAGGGGGGCGGCCCCCCAAACCCTAAACCAATTCGGTTTGGGCCTAAGGGGGGCACACCCCACCACTTGCCCGCTGCCTCCTATCTCCACTAGGGCCAATTAAAGCCCATTGACTCCCCGGGGGGTTCCGGTAACCTCCCGGTACTTCGAAAAATATCCGATACACTTCGGAACCCTTCCGGTGTCTGAATATAACCTTCCAATATATAAATCTTTATGTCTCGACCATTTCGAGACTCCTCGTCATGTCCGTGATTACATCCGGGACTCCGAACAACCTTCGATACATCATATCACATAATTCTCATAATACCAATCGAACGTTAAGCGTGCGGACCCTACGGGTTTGAGAACTATGTAGACATGACGGAGACATGTCTCCGGTCAATAACCAATAGCGGAACAAGGATGCTCATATTGGTTCCTACATATTATACGAAGATCTTTGTCAGTCAAACCGCATAACAACATATGTTGTTCCCTTTGTCATCGGTATGTTACTTGCCCGAGATTCGATCATCGGTATCGTCATACCTAGTTCAATCTCGTTACCGGCAAGTCTCTTTACTCATTCTGTAATACTTCATCCCGCAACTAACTCATTAGTTACAAATGCTTGCAAGGCTTATAGTGATGAGTATTACCAAGAGGGCCTAGAGATACCTCTCCAAAACACAGAGTGACAAATCCTAATCTCGATATATGCCAACCCATCAAACACCTTCGGAGACACCTGTAGAGCACCTTTATAATCACCCTTTTATGTTGTGATGTTTGGTAGCACACAAAGTGTTCCTCCGGTATTCGGGAGTTGCATAATCTCATAGTTTGAGGAACTTGTATAAGTCATGAAGAAAGCAGTAGCAATGAAACTGACACGATCATAATGCTAAGCTAACGGATGGGTCATGTCCATCACATTATTATCCTAATGATGTCATCCCGTTCATCAAATGACAACACATGTCTATGGTTAGGAAAGATAACCATCTTTGATTAACGAGCTAGTCAAGTAGAGGCATACTAGGGACTATATGTTTTGTCTATGTATTCACACATGTACTAAGTTTCCGGTTAATACAATTCTAGCATGAATAATAAACATTTATCATGAATTAATGAAATAAATAATAACTTTATTATTGCCTCTAGGGCATATTTCCTTCACCATCCTCCTCCTTACCCGTCCAACATGCCCCGACCGACGGTGCGACACCTTCCGCCGAAATCACTGCCCCCCTCCTCCAATTAAGCGCTGCCCACATCCATTTTGCATGCAGTATAACATGGAGCTCAGTAGCATCTGGTAGCGGAGAAGCAAATCGTGGCCGCACACACGCACGAGGTTGCTATGGCTGCCATGCGTGCCGACCGCCAGATATTGGAGGAGCACCTCGTCTTCGAGGCCACCGTCGACGCCGCCACGCGGTTGTCCACTATAAAATATAGTTCATGTTGTTTTCTCGAGGCCACCGCCAGTGCCTTCCAGTGATTTGTCCTCTATAATGTTAATATGTGGTGCCTCTTGAGCTTGCATTGGTATTTCCCTTCAAGAGGAAAGGGTGATGCAGCAAAGTAGAGTAAGTATTTCCCTCGGTTTGAGAACCAAGGTATCAATCCGGTAGGAGACAACACACAAGTCACCGAATACCTGCACAAACAATCAAACAAACTTGCACCCAATGCGATAAAGGGGTTGTCAATCCCTTCACGGTTACTTGCAAAAGTGAGATCTGATAGAGATAGATAAACGTTAAAATAAATATTTTTGGTATTTTTGGTTTATGGATCGGAAGGTAAAAGATTGCAAAATAGTAGATCAGAAACTTGTATGATGGAAAGGAGACCCGGGGACCATAGGTTTCACTAGTGGCTTCTCTCAAGATAGCAAATAATATGTGGGTGAACAAATTACTATTGAGAAATTGATAGAAGAGCGGATAATTATGACGATATCTAAGGCAATGATCATGAACATAGGCATCACATCTGTGTCAGGTAAACTGAAATGATTCTGCATCTAGTACTAGTACTCCACACATCAACCACTGTCCAGCATGCATCTAGAGTATTAAGTTCAGAAAGAATGGAGTAACGCATCAAGTAAGATGACATGATGTAGAGGAATTAACTCAAGCAATATTATGAAACCCCATCTTTTTATCCTCGATGGCAACAATACAATACATGCCTTGCTGCCTCTACTGTCACTGGGAAAGGACACCGCAAGATTGAACCTAAAGCTAAGTACTTCTCCCATTGCAAGAAAAACCAAACTAGTAGGCCAAACTAAACGGATAATTCGAAGAGACTTGCAATGATATCAAATCATGCATATAAGAATTCAGAGAAGATTTAAATAATATTCATAGATAATCTGATCATAAATCCACAATTCACCGGACCTCGAGAAACACATCGCAAAAGAATATTACATTGAATAGATCACGAAGAACATCGAGGAGAACATGGTATTTGAGAATCAAAGAGATAGAAGAAGTCATCTAGCTACTAGCTATGGACCCGTAGGTTTGTGGTAAACTACTCACAATTCATCAGAAGGGTAATGGTGTTGATGTAGAAGCCCTCCATGATCGAATCCCACTCTGGCAGGACGCCATAAAAGGTCCCTAGATGGGATCTCACGAGTACGGAAGGTTGCGGTGGTGGAAAAGTGTTTTTATGGCTCCCCCTGATGGTTTTGGGGTATAAGAGTATATATGGGCGAAAGAATTAGGTCAGGAGACCCACGAGAGGCCCACAAGGCAGGGGCGTGCCCTACCCCCTGGACGCGCCCTCCACCCTTGTGGATGCCTCATGGCTCCTCTGACTTCATCCCCAAGTCTCCTAGTTTGCTTCTGGTCCAAGAAAGATCATCGCGAAAGTTTTCTTTCATTTGGACTCCGTTTGGTTTTCCTTTTCTATGGAACTCTAAAACAGGCAAAAAATAGAAACTGGCGCTGGGCTATAGGTTAATAGGTTAGTCCAAAAAATAATATAAAATAGCATATTAATGCATATAAAACATCCTAAACAGATAATATAATAGCATGGAACAATAAAAAATTATAGATACGTTGGAGACGTATCAAGCATCCCCAAGCTTAATTCCTGCTCGTCCTCGAGTAGGTAAATGATAAAACAGAATTTTTGATGTGGAATGCTACCAAACATATTTATCAATGTAATCTTCTTTATTGTGGCATGAATGTTCAGATCCGTAAGATTCAAAACAAAAGTTTAATATTGACATAAAAACAATAATACTTCAAGCATACTAATAAAGCAATCATGTCTTCTCAAAATAACATGGCCAAAGAAAGCTATCCTTACAAAATCATATAGTCTGGCTATGCTCTATCTTCATCACACAAAATATTTAAATCATGCACAACCCCAATGACAAGCCAAGCAATTGTTTCATACTTTTGATGTTCTCAACCTTTTCAACTTTCACGCAATACTTGAGCGTGAGCCATGGACATAGCACTATGGTGGAAGAGAATATGGTGGTTGTGGAGAAGACAAAAAGAGGGAGATTGTCTCACATCAACTAGGCGTATCAACGGGCTATGGAGATGCCCATCAATAGATATCAATGTGAGTGAGTAGGCATTGCCATGCAACGGATGCACTAGAGCTATAAGTGTATGAAAGCTCAAAAAGAAACTAAGTGGGTGTGCATCCAACTTGCTTATTCACGAAGACCTAGGGCAATTTGAGGAAGCCCATCATATACAATCCAAGTTCTATAATGAAAAATTCCCACTAGTACATGAAAGTGATATCATAGGAGACTCTATCATGAAGATCATGGTGCTACTTTGAAGCACAAGTGTGGTAAAAGGATAGTAACATTGCCCCTTCTCTCCTTTTCTCTTTTTTTTTGTTTGGGCCTTCCCCTTTTTTTATTTGGCCTCTTTTTTTCGTACGGAGTCTCATGCCGACTTGTGGGGGAATCATAGCCTCCATCATCCTTTCCTCCCATGGGACAATGCTCTAATAATGAAGATCATCACACTTTTATTTACTTACAACTCAAGAATTACAACTCGATACTTAGAACAAAATATGACTCTATATCATGTGGTGAATAAAAATATAGCCTCAAATAAAGTTACCGATAGGCGAAGACGAAAGACGGGATGCCTTTCGGAGCATCCCCAAGCTTAGGCTATTGGTTGTCCTTAAATATTACCTTGGGTGCGTTGGGCATCCCCAAGCTTAGGCTCTTGCCATTCCCTTTTCCATAGTCCATCAAATCCTTACCCAAAACTTGAAAACTTCACAACACAAGACTCAACAGAAAAACTTATAAGCTCCATTAGTATAAGAAAATAAATCACCACTTTTAGGTACTGTTGAAAACTCATTCTTTATTTATATTGGTGTAATATATATTGTACTCCAACTTTTACATGGTTCATACCCCCCCGATACTACCCATAGATTCATCAAAATAAGCAAACAACACATAGAAAACATAATATGTCAAAAACAGAACAGTTTGTAGTAATCTGTAACTCTCGAATACTTATGTAACTCCAAAAATTCTGAAAAATTAGGACAACTAGAGCAATTTGTCCACCAATCCAGAGTAAAAAGAATCAGATCAAAAGCACGTTTCAATAATATCCTGGAAATTATTTACTAGGCGCAAAAGTTTCTGTTTTTCAGCAGGATCAACACAACTATCATTGTAAGCTACCCTAAAGGTTTAACTTGGCACAAACACTAATTAGAACACAAAACCACATCTAACCAAAGGCTAGATGAATTATTTATTACTAAACAGGAACAAAAAGAAAAGAACAAAAATAAAATTGGGCTGCCTCCCAACAAGCGCTATTGTTTAATGCCTTAGCTAGGCATAAAACACTAATAGATCTAGGTATTGTCATCTTTGGTATGCAATTCTTCAATTGAACACGTATAATCCTTAGGAGATTCTTTGGTTTTATCAATGGTCAAACTCCTAGGCAAGAAATCAAGAAATTCATTCGTGGCAAAAGGTTCCTTAATAGTATTGAAAAGATTAGGGTGAACACTTATTGATTTGAGATCTTAATTACCTTTACTAGAAGATTCACCCTTATTCTTAGGAACGTAAGTAAACTTGGCAATCTTAGTAGGAGGAAGATTTTGAGTAGTTTTAATGGAGGAAAAAGCAGAACCCAAGTTGGTAATAATATCTTCAACTTTACCAATTCTAGTAGAATCTTGATCTATCTGTTCATTAACTATGGGCTCCTTTTCTATAAGATTCTTTAAAGTAACTCCTACTTTAGATCCATATCGAGTAATCTGATTATGAATCTTTTTATCCAAATTTTCAATCAACTCTACAGTAGCAATTTTATTCTGAATAATATCAAGTCTTTGCATCACATGTTCCAAGGTTAAAATAGTTCCATTGATCAAAAGAGGTGGGGGCCTAGCAAAGAGGTGGGGGCCTAGCAAATCTATCATGGCATTGTAAGAATCAGAAGTATGGCTCCCCAAGAAATTTTCCCCGGTAATAGTATCTAGAACATATCTATTCCAAGGAGTAACGCCCACATAAAAAATTGTGAAGAAGAACGGCAATGGATTGCTTTCAAGTAGATCCATTTTGAGCATTGCAAATTCTATACCAAGCATCTTTTAGATTTTCTCCCACCCTTTGTTTAAAGTTTAGGACCTCATTATCGTGAGTGTTAACAATGATAGGAGGACTAGCCATAAAGGCAAGACAAACAATCTAACGAACGAGAAAACAAGAGGCAAGCGAGGAATACGAACGAAAGAGGGGCGAAGAAAAAGCCAATCTTTTTGAAAATCATTTTAGAGGTGGGGGAGAGGAAAACGAGAGGCGAATGGCGAATAATGTAATGCAAGAGATGAGAGTTTATGATGGGTACTTGGTATGGCTTGACTTGGCGTAGATCTCCCCAGCAACGGCGCCAGAAATTCTTCCTGGTACCTCTTGAGCTTGCGTTGGTTTTCCCCTTGAAGAGGAAAGGGTGATGCAACAAAGTAGAGTAAGTATTTCCCTCAGTTTGAGAACCCAGGTATCAATCCAGTAGGAGACAACGCACAAAGAAGTCACCGAATACCTGCACAAACAATTAAACAAACTTGCACCCAACGCGATAAAGGGGTTGTCAATCCCTTCAGGTTACTTGCAAAAGTGAGATCTAATAGAGATAGATAAACGGTAAAGTAAATATTTTTGGTATTTCTAGTTTATAGATCGGAAAGTAAAAGATTGCAAAATAGTAGATCAGAAACTTATATGATGGAAAGGAGACCTGGGGGCCATAGGTTTCACTAGTGGCTTCTCTCAAGATAACAAATAATACGGTGGGTGAACAAATTACTGCCGAGCAATTGATAGAAGAGCGCATAATTATGACGATATCTAAGGCAATGATGCTGAACATAGGCATCACGTCCATGTCAAGTAGACTGAAACGATTCTGCATCTACTACTATTACTCCACACATCGACTGTGTTGGAGATATGCCCTAGAGGCAACCATGTATGATGATATTACCTATGTGTTTATGAATAAAGATACTCCTTGGATGTAATCAATGATACTTGTTGGCAAGTACGTGACTTGTCAGTGAGATCTTGTGTTGTATGATACATCCTAAATTGTCCCTAGTCGCAAGTGAAGTGTGGGCACACGTCGGACTAGACTAGCATATGACACGGTGGATGGCTCGGTCTCACTAGCCATGGAGCATTGCATGCTAACCGGATAATATGGACTTGGAAGGATGGGATTGTCCAGTCCCATGTTGCGAGGCATGGTCGAGCAAGATGGGATTTGCCCCTCCGATCAGGAGAGATATACTCTGGGCCCCTCGTGTGATCCGACCAGGATAAGCATGGCCATGCGACAAGGATTATGAGATAATCCAGTTTGTGGTCGGTATCACTGGAATGAGAAAGAGGTCGGGCTAGCACAAGGATGGTAGTCTCGCCTTGAGCCCGACAACATATATCATGAGGCAAAGGGAACAAAAGTGTGACACGTTGTACAGGTTCGCCTAACCAGCTTCATAGTTTGCTTGGTGGTCGACACGCCTTGCTAGAGGCTGCTACCAACCATGTAGGTCGGAGGTGATCCGAACTGTGACCAAGCCGACTTGAACCTAAGGGGTCACGCACTTAAGGGAAGGAACCTACGAGGTCGGTTCAGAAGACACTAGTCGGATGTGATCCGAGCTGGACTTGGAATGCGACCGAGTAGACTTTGGGCTTTAGGATCCGTGCAAGGCCCAAGTGTTGAGCTCGCGACGGATTCCTATAAATAGTGGAGGTGCGGCACACTTATTGAGTTGATTGCTTCGGCGCTGTCACTAGGGTTTGCATGTTTTGCGAATAGACACCTCCACTCGCTGTCGGTTATGTAATCGAACCTAGCAATTCGTCGCATGACATTCCTCCTACACGCGCGGATACTGTTAGAGGCGGTGCACTTACGCCACTCCGATGAACCTATACGAGGGATCCAACGACCGGCTATTTCGAGGGAGATCGGATGAGGAGGAGACGAACCACGCGGATGCGCTGCCCCAACTCTTCTTCCGCTGCATGGCACTGCGCGTCTAGTGGTAACGATCTGTGACCCATTCCCGTAGCATGTTCCTGGTTGTTCTGTGCCTAGGAAAATTTTAATTTGCAGCCGACGCTCCCTACCGTAGAACCCAACAGACTGCTATCCAGCATGCATCTAGATTATTAAGTTCATAAAGTACGGAGTAACGCATTAAGTAAGATGACATGATGTAGAGGAATTAACTCAAGCAATATGATGAAAACCCCATCTTTTTATCCTCGATGGCAACAATACAATACGCGCATTGCTGCCCCTACTGTCACTCGGAAAGGACACCGTAAGATTCAACCCAAACCTAAGCACTTCTCCATTGCAAGAAGAACCAATCCAGTAGGCCAAACTAAGCCGATAATTCGAAGAGACTTGCAAAGATATCAAATCATGCATATAAGAATTCAGAGAAGATTCAAATAATATTCATAGATAATCTAATCATAAATCCACAATTCATCGGATCTCGACAAACACACCGCAAAAGAATCTTACATCGAATAGATCTCCAAGAACATCGAGGAGAACATGGTATTGAGAACCAAAGAGAGAGAGAGAGAAGAAGCCATCTAGCTACTAGCTATGGATCCGTAGGTCTGTGGTAAACTACTCACGCTTCATCGGAAGGGCAATGGTGTTGATGTAGAAGCCATCAGTGATCGAATCCCCCTCCGACAGGACGCCGGAAAAGGTCCCTAGATGGGATCTCACAGGTACAGAAGGTTGCGGCGATGGAAAAGTGTTTTCGTGGTTCCCCCTGATGGTTTTGGGGTATAAGAGTATATATGGGCGAAAGAATTAGGTTAGGAGACCCATGAGGGGCCCACAAGGCGGATGGGCGCACCCTGCCCCCTTGGGCGTGCCCTCCACCCTTGTGGCTGCCTCGTGGCTCCTCCGACTTCATCTCCAAGTCTCCTGGTTTTTTTCTGGTCCAAGAAAGATCGTCACGAAAGTTTTATTCCATTTGGTATTCCTTTTCTGTGAAACTCTAAAACAGGCAAAAAAAACAGAATCTGGCACTGGCTCTAGGTTAATAGGTTAGTCCCAAAAATGATATAAAATAGCATATTAATGTATATAAAACATCCAAAACAGATAATATAATAGCATGGAACAATAAAAAATTATAGATACATTGGAGACGTATCAATATGCAATCTGATGTTCAGTTAACAATTTGGTCCTCTGAAATGTAATGTTCAGTTAACAATTTGGTCCTCTGAAATGTAATGTTCAGTTAACAGTTTGGTCCAACAATTGCTACATTTCGTAGTACTATTCTCAAGAATTCTTTGTTTTGTTAGTTGCCTTATCTTCTAGTACATGTTTCTATTCTGCAATGTCGTGCTCAGTTAACTATTTTGGTTCATTTGGTCTGCTGTCCATTTAACTATTTGGTTTAGTTCTGCAATTTGATTTTCATTTGTTGTGGGTACAATTTTGTATTGTTATGCATGTGAAATAAATCGATTTTGGTTGTACTCAATACATATTCTACTGATAGTATGGCAACTCTCAATTAACCTGATCAAGATCTTCCTTATGTGTGTTGCATGAAAACAATGGGAGACACTACGGTTTACCATCGAGGTTTGCTCATGCATGGTCCTTTCGCTAATAGCACATTATTGTGCAGTTGCACTAATCATTCTAATATTTAGGTTTCTTACAATTTGGTCTTGCACATGTAGGTCCTGCTGTCAGAGGCTTAGACCCACTGCTCAACCCATTTTGCATATGGGGAAATGAGATGTCCATGAATATTAGTCAAGTCAAGAAACTCAGAAAGATTGTTAGGATGAAGAAACTTGCGACGAATAACAATAAGATCTTTGTTTGCACAATGAAGAAGGCATCAGTCAACTATAGGATGGTACTAAGTCTTTTACCTTGTTTTTACCCCTTGCGCCATTTCAAAATTTGTAACAACGATTTTTCAGTACTTTTCAAAGTAGTTCACCGATGACTACCTCTCAAACCATCTACATGGTAAAGAGGCGAGGAAGGTATTCATTCAACACCCGCGGTAAATATCAAAGTCTTCTTGAAGAGGACGAAGGTTGGGCGGGCAATTATCCATAGCCACTGGCCTAAAGTTGCAAGGACATTCAACATAACTGAAGGCTCAATATTTTACTTCCGCTTCTACAGTTTCCCAAATGAGATTCATCTATCTATTTACCATGTATGATGCTACTTTCCAAAGGTTTTCGATGTTGCATGTGAAACTTAGTGCTGTTGTGTAATGGCGTAACTGAGTGCCGAAGCTATCTGATGTAATTCTATTATGAAATCCTAGTTTCTGTTATACGGATATGAAATATCAGGTTTGTTCTATAAGAAATATCAATTTGATTAGTACATGGATTATCAATAATATGCTAATTACCCTGCTTATTGGGGTTTTCTATTGCAGACGATTACTCAGACAACACCATGGGTGATGAACTCAAACAACCCACACTGTTTCTAGAAAGTAGGCATGTTCGATCAACTAATAATCACGGTGCGCTCGCCTACTGAGCTGCTGGCGCTGGGAGGCTCTTGGGGCTGTTGGGCCTCTTCCAGAAGAGTTGCGCATGACATCTCCGCGGAACTACTCCAGTTCCATGTCTCTGGCCTAGTAGCAAATTCTGTCCATCACCTGCATCCTCAAGATACCACGTTGGCGATGTTCTAACTCGTCTGATACGTCAACTCCACTAAGGATGCGCTCGATCCTGGCCACCACATCGTCGGGATCAAGATTTACACGGTCTTCGCCAGCAATGATGAAGCCGTAGGCTGGCTGTATCTTGACTAAATCACAGAGGTCCTATGCCCATTCCTTGTGGGGCATCAAGCTCTCGATGAACACTGGTGACGGCGGCTCTTCGGGTGGGTCGTCAATCATGCCGCCGAGTAGCTCTGGATCTTTTGCACGATGGATGGCAAACTGCTCATCACACTTCCTCTGCAATATGCCGATTGTGAAGGACTGTCACGCTGATATCGCTACCGATGGGTCATGGTGCCTGCACCGGCTGATGAAGCTCTTGCTCCTCGACCGGCTCCATCTCGTTCTCCTCGCCGAAGATGTAATGTAGGTAGGGGTCGACGTCGAAGCTTTGGTCGTTGCCTGGCATGCTTGGAATAACTAATGGTAGATGGATTATATGCACAGAGTGTCGCGATGGTGCGTTCCCGCCTGGGTTATATGCAGCAAGCCATTAACTGGTGGTGGGAAACCGATGAGGGAAGAGGCGTGGATTTTATAATTCACCCATGTGGAACACAGGAAGACTAAGTAGAGAACACACACAACCGAATACCGTATGTGGTGCCATGTGTTATTTACTACACACATGTTAACATAAGGAAACGTATGTGTAACTTACTAATCATCGCACACGAGTACTCGCAGATGCATCATGTGCGATACTCCTAGCCACCGCAAGCAACTAGTTTGCATTTTTTAAAGTTTTTGTACAAACAGAATCAGACACGAACTAACTGTAGTAACCGTTGAAAGAACATGCGGTGCCCCCATGTTTGGTTTTGGTAATTGATGACAATCTCTATGGACTAATGGTTGTCTTGAGTTATATTTTAAGGATTTTTCCATAGGCTTTTCTTGAAGTCCATGTGTTGGTTTCAAGGAGTTTATGAGTTGACCAAGGTGCTATTAAGGAATTATCCAAAGATTGGTCATGTGAGTGTTGAGCTTATTGCAAGCATGTCTTGAAGAAGAAGATTGTGTGATCATTCATGTTTACCTTCAAGACATCATCCAAATGAAGAGAGTTGGAAAGATTCAAGGTTGATCAAGACTAAGTCAAGAGTGAATCAAGTTGATCAACACACAAAGCGCACAAGATGTACTGAGGGATCAAGTGATCCCATGGTATGGTAAGCATTGTCCATTACGCTTTGTGTGCTAACCCATGGTCTTCTTGAGAGTTCTTTGTGGGGTTAGGTTGTGGTGTGCAAGTTCAAGTGATGCATCACGAAGAGATCAAGTGCTTGAAGCTTGCCGCCCATTGTGGTGACAATGGACTTGTGAAGATGAGCGGAAGAGTGGCTCACCCATAGTGGAGTATGGGGGAGCAATCAACTAGTCTTCATCGAGCCAACGCAATCAAGAAAGGTGGTCCATCTTGAGGAGGAGTAGATCGTCATCATCTAGCTCAAGTGGACTTTGTGCAAGGCAGAGGTTTGCCCTTGATAGGTTTTCTATTTTACCGGTCTCATGGTGGTAGTTGGGAGACCGGGTTTTAGGATCAATTGTCGTACTATCAAGGGGGGCTCTTGATGAGTTGCTTGATCATATCGTTTGTAGAGAGCTCAAACCATTGCATCCTTGCATCATCTTTATTCGTTCTTGTTTGGTTCTTCTCCTTGCGAGTTTTGGAGCTTATGGTCATTTTTATGACAAACTCGAGTTCATCGAAAAATGGAGTTCACATGCGTCTTCTATGATGTTTTCGATGTTGGAGGGTATGCCGGTTCTTCTCTGTTGGAGGTTTCACTCCTTTGCTTGTTAGGCATACCTCCCCTGTCTCTGTTTTGATGCTACTCGTTGTCTTGTATCCAACAAGCTTGAGTTTGCTCAATTCGGAGCTCATTTGCAGAAGTTATGGCAGTTCTGGTTTTATTGTTTCCCTCTGTTGTCTTCTCTACAAAATGAAGGACTCCTAGTGTTGCTGATCTGGGGCATGCGGTAGTACTACTCTCCAGAGCGGTAGTACTGCAGGTGCTCACGGTAGTACCGCTCTGTGGGAGCGGTAGTACCGTGTCCTCAGGCCAGGCACAGCTGCTCGAGCGGTAGTAGGGGCGGATGTAATTTTTTACATCCGCGCCATATGCGGTAGTACCGCGCCACAGGCGCGGTAGTACCGTGGGCTCTGGCAAGGCTTAGCTGCATGAGCGGAAGTAGGGGCGGATGTAATTTTTTACTTCCGTGCTTTCTCTACACCTAGTGTTGCCTGCCTTACGGTAGTACCGTAGGGGCGCGCGGTAGTACTGCTCCGGCAGTTCTACCGCTCGTTGCCCTGTGCGACAGGCCTTCATCTGGCCAGTGCTGCACATGCGGTAGTACCGCAACCTGCAGCGGTAGTACCGCAGCCGACCGCGGTAGTACCGCTGCTCCGTGCGGTAGTACCGCGTCGTGCGGGCTGAGTGAGGGGATAACGGTTGGATTTTCTCCCCACCTATAAAAGGGGGTCTTCTTCCCCTTTGAGACTTATCTCTTGAGCTCGTGTTCTTCCCCCATTGTTGACCTTCTTCGAGCTTGCTAACTCTCAATCCCTCCTATGATTCTTGCTAGTTCTTGAGGGAAAAGAGAGAGGAGATCTAGATCCACGTTTCCACCAATCACTTTCTCCTCTAAGTGAGGGGAACCCCTTGGATATAGATCTTGGAGTTCTTCGTGTTATTCTTTCGTTCTTCCTCTCATTTTCCTCCCTAGCATTAGTTGCTTTGCTGGGATTTGGGAGAGAAGGACTTGGGCACTCCGTGTGCCCTTGCCATTGCATTTGGTGCATCGTTTTGAGTTCTCCTCGGTGATACATGGAAGTGAAGTTTGAGAAGCTTATTACTCTTGGGTGTTTGGGCACCCTAGAGCTTGTTCCTCTTGGGTGCCTTGGCGCCCTAAACGGTTGGTGGTGTTCGGAGCTCAATCATTGTGGTGTAAAGCTCCGGGCAAGCGTCGGGGTCTCCAATTAGGTTGTGGAGATCGCCCCGAGCAATTTGACGGCTTCGGTGACCGCCCCCAAGGGTTGCCATTTGTACGGGTTCGGTGACCGCCCTCAAGGGTCCCTTAGTGTAATCATGGCATCTTGCATTGTGCCAGGGCGTGAGGAGATTACGGTGGCCCTAGTGTCTTCTTGGGGAGCATTGTGCCTCCACACCGCTCCAAACGGAGATTAGCATCCGCAAGGGTGTGAACTTCGGGATACATCATCGTCTCCGCGTGCCTCGGTTTTCTCTTACCCGAGCCCTTTACTTATGCACTTTACTTTGTGATAGCCATTTTGTTTCTTGTCATATATCTTGCTATCACATAGTTGCTTACCTTGCTTAGCATAACTTGTTGGTGCACATAGGTGAGCCTAGTTGTTTTAGGTTTTGTGCTTGACAAATTAACCGTTAGGTTTATTCCGCATTTGTTCAATCCTAAACCGTGATTATTTTAAAGCGCCTATTCACCCCCCCTCTAGGCGACATCCATGATCTTTCAACCATTTGTTCTATAATTTCTCATCGCGAACAGTTCATCCGAGTGGGCTGTTTGCCGCGTATCACACACATCTTGTTTACACGAATCATTTGTGTTCTTTTGGCTCATCGCAAACAGTTCATCTATGTGAACTATATGCCGCATATCACAAACATCTTATTAAGTTGAACCGTTTCTATTCTGTTCCCTAACCGAAAACAGTTTGTTCGAGTGAATTGTATGCCATATATCACACACACCTTGATCTGGCTGACCGTTTCTGTTGCATTCCCTAATAGAAAATGGTTCATCGGAGCAAATTGTATGCCGTATATCGCACACACCTTGATATGGCTGCCCGTTTCTGTTGTTCTATCTCATCACAAACAATTCGTATGGATCAACCGTATGCCCTGCACCGCACACACAACTAAATCTCCGCCATCGCAAATGTTTTGCATCCTTTTGACGGTTTTTTATATCACCGTTTGCCATTATTGCATCGCACACAGTTTTGTCGAAGGGTCTCCGACTGTAGTGTCGCGTTAGCAACATCGTGCAGTACTGTTATGAACAGTTCTATCTACGAATATTATTTGAGTCTTCTTTGATCTCTTCTATGCATGATTATTATAGACTCATATTTCTTCTCTAAAATTTTGGTTTGGTTTGGCCAACTAGATTGATTTATCTTGCAATAGGAGAGGTGCTTTGTAATGTGTTCAATCTTGCGGTGTTCTATATCCTAGTGACATAGTAGGGGACAAGACACGTATTTGTATTGTTGCCATTAAGGGGAAACGGTAGGGTTTATTCATATTGGTTGGATTTACTTTGTCTACATCATGTCATCTTGCTTAAGGTGTTACTCTATTTTTATTAAATTAATACACTAGATGGATGCTGGATAGCGGTCGATGGGTGGAGTAATAGTAGTAGATGCAGGCAAGAGTCAGACTACTGTATAAGACGTGATGCCTATATACATGATAATTGCCTTGAATATCGTTATAACTATGCACTTTTCTATCAATTGCCCAACAATAATTTTTTTACCCACCGTATGCTTTGTGTTCGAGAGAGAAGCCTCTAGTGAAACTATGGCCCATGGGTCTACTTTTGTCATATATAAAATCCAAAAATACCTTGCTGCAATTTTACCACTGTTATTTTATTTTATCTATGTACCACTGTGAGATTTGATCCTTGCAAATAACTGCCAAGGGGATTAACAACCCCCTTGATCGCGTTGGATTCAAGTATTAGCTTTTGTGTGTGTAAGTGATGCTAACGAGGTTCTGGGTGGTTCTCCTACTGGATTGATAACCTTGGTTCTTAACTAAGGGAAATATTTATCTTTACTGTACTGCATCATCCTCCCCTCTTCGAGAAAATCCCAACGTAGCTCACAAGTAACATGAAGAATTTCTGGCACCGTTGCTGGGGAGACATCACCAAAACCTATCAAATACCTTCTCATAAACTATCATCTACTTGCACTTACTTTCGTTTGCCATTTGCCTCTCGTTTTCATCTCCCCCACTTCTAAAACAATTTTACAACAAACACAATTTTTTTGTTTGCTTGCTTGCTAGTTTACTTGTTTTGCCACTATGGCTAGTTCATCTCTTGTTGCTTGCACCCCCCGAGAATGAAGTACTGAATTTTAAACAACAAGGAGGTGAAAGTTTAAAAGATGCTGGGCATAGGATTTGCAATGCTCAGAGTAGATCAACTCATAAACAATCTACTACTATTCTTCTTAGCAATTTTTATGTGGGTGTTACTAATTGGTTTAGATTTGTGCTTAACACTATTACCAGTTGGAATTTCTTGAGTATCACCCTATGGATGATTTCAATGCTATGGGAAATTTAGTGGGATCACCACCAATCACTATTAATGAAACATCATTGACTTTGGAGCATGTTATTCAAAGGTTAGAAGCTATTGAAAATAAAATGACTACCATAGAGCATATTGAAAATCTAGATAAAAAGATTCATAATAATATTATTCAATACGGATCAAGGGTAGGAACTATTTTGAATATGCTAAAGGACAAAGAATCGGTAATCAATGAAAGGATAGAACAAAGTCCCACTAGAATTGATAAGTTGGAAGAAATTATTAACAATTTGGGTTCCGCTTTTTCTTCCGTTAAAACTATTGAAAGGACTCCTCCTAGTAAGAATTACAAGTTTATGTATGTTCCTAAGAACAATGCCACTTCTAGTAATGGAAGTGCAGATCTTAAAATGATTAGTGTTCACCCCGACTTCATTCATTTAATAAAGGAACCCATATATGAGAATGAATTCCTCAACTTTGTCCCTAGGAGTGTGATCATAAAAAATATTCATCCTAAGCCTCCCAGGAAGCATGGTTCTGTAAGGATGACAACACTTCAAACATTGCCTTATGCCTGGCTAGGGGCGTAAAACAATGACGTTTGTTGAGAGGCAACCCAATAGTTATCTTATTTTTTCCTTTTTTCTTTTCTGTTTCGAGTGTTCACAAAATTATGCTACTGTTATGATTGTGTTTTTGTGGTTCAATTAGTGTTTGTGCCAATTAAAACCTTTTGGGATGATTTGGTTGATAGTTGATTGGATTCTATGAAAAAACAGAAACTTTTGCGCTCGGTCCAGAAAAATCTAAAAATTACTGGAGCGTGCTTTTGATCTGATTTTTCTACACATGATTTATATACAAATTTCCCACGTTATCCTAATTTTTTAGAATTTTTGGAATTCCAGAAGTATAGTTATTATTCAGATTACTACGGACTGTTCTATTTTAGTCAGATTCTGTTTTCGTTGCATGGTTTGCTTTTTTGCTGAATCTATGGATTGTATCGAGGGGTATAAGTCATGTAGAAGTTGGAATACAGTAGGTATTATGCAATAATAAAATATGAATGGGTTAATAACAGTACCTAAAGTTTGTGATTTGGTTGTTACACTAACGGATCTCACGAGGTTTCTGTTGGGTTTTATGTGCTGAAGTTTTCAAGTTTTAAGTGAGATCACGATGGATGAAGGAATAATGAATGGCAGGACCCTAAGCTTGGGGATGCCCAAGGCACCCCAAGGTAATATTAAAGTAGACCCAATCGTCTAAGCTTGGGGATGCCCCAGAAGGCATCCCCTCTTTCGTCTACCACCCATCGGTAAATTACTCGGAGCTATAATTTTATTCATCACATGATATGAGTTTTGCTTGGAGCGTCATGTATTATAGTGGTCTTTTCTTTGTTTTATTTTTAATTTGTCGCAATCATCTTTCCCGAGGAGGGGGGAGATGATGTGGAGCATCCTTCGGTCATCCCCATGGACACCACACCGACTCATAAAGCACCACGTGGACTTATGACAAGAGCTCGCGGACATGCCATCAAAAAACGAGGTGAACTCACTCCTCTATGAGTTTAACATGGATATGGATGGAACTTGGATGCTACCTCACCAAGGAACATTATGTGTCATTAGGTATGAGGATGACGTCCGCGAAGGAGCTAAGGAACATCACCAAAGCCTAGGAGAAGGACGCCAAGGCCACGAGGAAGAAGGAAGCCACTAAACTGAAGATGGCAGCACCTCTAATGGAAGTGAAGATGCACACCCCGTGCGCACGGGCCTTGCCGCTGTAGCTACCTCATGTGCACAGGCATGTATCATGCCCACGAGACCACCGTGCGCACGGGTCCTACTTAGCCCGTGCGCACGACCCTCGTAGGAAGTTGGTCGTGGATGTCTTGTTTTGCCCTCCAACTCGTCCCCCCACCTCAAGCCACCTATATATTCCATGTCCAGGACATTTGTTTGGGTTAGCAAAGTATTATGAGACATTAAAGAGAGCTTTGCTCCTTGTACCTCCACCTTGGGGAATTAAGACCTCCTAAGTGAGAAGGATCCCCATCATATGATCATCAGGACCTCCTAAATGAGAAGGATCCCCATCATAGGATCATCAAGACCTCCTAAGTGAGAAGGATTCCCCTTCATAGGATCATCAAGACCTCCTTAGGGAGAAGGATCTCTCCAGATCATCAAGACCTCATCTCCAAGACCTCATCTCTCTGGATTTGAGAAGAACTTACCTTTGTGCTTGTTTTCCTTTGATCGATCTTGTATGCTTGTGGATCTCAACTATGCAATTCTAGTGGATGTGTAATTCGGTTTTGTTTGAGTGATTTCTCTTGTTGTTCTTCCCTCCCCCCCTTCAAGTGTGAAAATATCATCCATTAGGGTTCCTCCCTATAGCACAAGGGCCACAAGTGGTGGACCCGACGAATCCCTGATGCAAGTCATCGGATTACACAAAGAGAAGGCCACCTGGTTCGATGTATATTGATGCTCGGGCCCTTGTTGAGGGAGACGAGATGTTTGAAGATCTTGAAGCCGAACGTGAATCGATAAATAAGGAACTCATTTGCCAGGCCGAAGACGTCAAGCCGAAAATTTCAGGCCAAAGGTAATGGTGTGAGGATGGAATTGCCGTCCTCGGCTTCAAAGACTAGTTCAGGGGCTACCGACGATGTCCTTGACTAAGGGGTACTAACCTATATGACCCACATTCTGTGGGCCGAGCATTACGACCCACCAGTCATTACAAGGAAGGACTCCGAAAGCTGTGCACCTCAGCGTAATCAAGACGAACACCTCTAAAGACTTGGCGTGTACTTCAAGGATAGCTCAATGGCCAACATATTGGCAACCAACCATATGTGTAACCTACGTACCCCGGTGTATATATAAGCCATGGGGTTTAGTCTTTAGAGGCACAATTACCAGCCTTAGGGTTTAGAACACAATCATACAATCTCGAGGTAGATCATCTTGTACTCTATACTCCATCACATCAATATAATCAAAGCGGACATAGGGTTTTACCTCTTCGAGAGGGCTCGAACCTGGGTAAACACCATCTCCCTTCGTCCCATGTTACCATTGTTCCTAGACCTACAGCTCGGGACCCCCCACCCGAAATCCGCCGGTTTTAGCACCGACATGTATTGATAGAGCATAGGGGTGTATGTTGGTGATGAGTGATTGAGAGTAATCTATGGTTCTCGTTGTTATTGACTAGCCTAACCCCGGCTTACATGGATACACGAGTCTAGGGTTTACATGATCATAGTAGGTTAGGGTTATGGAGGAGTCATCCTGGACGTCATCTTCCTTGTCATATGTTCCAAGTCTTCTAAGTCCTCTCCATCGGGCCCATAGGCCGAGATGACAACCCAGGGCATAAACCGACCTAGGGGGCCCCGGGCCGGCCTACTTAGACTCTAGGTATGGCGAGGCACCCTTGGGTCATAACACCATCAACATGCGCTGAATGATTCGCCGAAATCTGGTCCGCGGCCTTGCAGGAGCGCATATTCCTTTAGTCATTTTATTTCTTGAATCCTTGACCTGAAAGTTTACAACTTAGAAACATAGTCAATTTAGATCATGACCAGAACATGAGACTGTTCGTTTCTCCTATTTTCACGACCTATCAACCAAAACCAAAGATACACCAAATCGGGTTAGGGTTTCTCCTTGCGCCGTCATTGTAGTCTACCTCATCTTGAACGTCGGTGTGCACCGGCGAGCAGGACACCAGGTCTCCGAAACCTAGCACCTTCTAGTCCTTCATCGAGAAAGTGTGATTTAGGTTTTCAAGAAGCGTACACGTGACTGCTCAGGTTCGTCACCACGGGTCATCTTCCTTTCAAGTCAGGCAAAGCTGCATCCCGCTGTCTCTGTCGCCGTCTGTTTCGACTAGTCTTCGCCAACATTGTCGTCAACGACATCGCATCTGCAGCAGACAAAACTACTTCATCTATCTGTTTTCTATATGAAAACGTTTTGTGTAAAATTCATCGAACTTCTGCTTTTCAAAATTTTGTCATGTCATAGGAAAGCTTCAGCTAGTCCCAGTAATAAAACAAAAGAGCTGAGGTACCCCGCTGGAAATGTCCAAACAGAATCACCGAGAAACCGCCGTTTCTTTGGCCACATCAAACTGCTATAAATTCGCTTCAAAGGAAAAAAACCTAGAAATTTCGCCGAGAGAGTGGAAGCCGCGGTGGCGCTCTTCCGTTCCCCCCTTCCTCATTCGGCTTCTCAGCTCGAAAACGCGAGCGCCAAAAATCCCCCGCGCCGCCAAAGCGGCGGTTGGGGTTCCGGCCTCCGCCTCCCCCGCGGCCCCGGCCCACGGTAGCCCCGCCGTCGCCTCGCAGATCCCCGAGGACCCCCAGCCTCGCCGCCGGCCGTGTCGTATCGGCGGACTCCCTGGTGAGGCCCCGGAATGCTTGCCCTCATCGTTTTATGACGCCGGCCGACGCAGGACCGTCGGTTCGGGCTGATCTCTCCGTGTTTTTTATGGGTTAGTGGGTTCTGTTTGCGCGAGGATGATTTCCAGGTGGCGGCCGGTGGGATGTGGCATGCCCGGTCTTTGACGGGCTAGGGTTTGGGGGCGGCCCTTCGGGGTATCCTGTGATGGTGTGGGGGGTAAGAGCGAGTTTTGGTGGGTACGGAATCGTGGTTTCGCTAGGCGGTCGGGGTTGGGAGGCTTGGTCGCCCCATTAATTGGCTGGTCTGTTGGTGAGTGATTGGTGTTGATTTTGTTCATGGTGTTTCTTGGTTCTTGGATTCTAGGAATCGGAGTGGCATTTTCATGCCATTTGTTGAAAGCGGCATGACGCATTTTCATGCCGTAAATCTGAAGTGCATTTTGTTGATGATATAAAAAATGGTAGAACTTCTTGGTTGTTGGATTTCAAGTGTCGCACTTGGGTGATGTTATATAGATCTACGGCTGCAGTAAACGAACATGAGCTGGTTACTGTATTTTCTAGTGAGGATTATCGTGTACTGTACAGAATGTATTTGAATCTTTGTACACAAAGGTTAACACAAGGACATCGTGTACGGCTGCATTGAGCAGATATGAGCTCATTACTGTATTTTTCTAGTGAAGATTAGCTTGTACATATTGTATTTTTAATCTTTACATAGGAGATTAGCTTGTACATAATGTATGCTGAATCTTTATGTAAAAGAACAGACGAGATTGTGTGATTAGTGTAAAAGATACAGGCTGGAGTTGAAGTGATGTTATTCTTCCATTTGTTGTTCCATGACTTTCATGCATTTTCTTTTTACAAAAGTTACTGTACCCATGAACTCATGCTAATATCAACTAAAACTAGTGTCCATTACCTGCTCCTTGTCTTGTGCTTCATATGTGCGGTGCATGGCTCTTGATGGCTTAGAGCTTCTCCTGAAGGAGAATGCAGTAACTGTTGTCAAATTTTGCAGGTGTTGAACGAGTTGTTCCTTTTGTAGAGGTTGCATTACAAGGACCAAATGCCTCTCTTCAAGAGGACACCTTTCTTCTTACTGGACCCGCCAAAGGACTTGGATCCCAAGGAGAAGGTGTTCCAAGTTCGATTTACTAAGGAGATATTTCGAGATTACCAGTATCCTCTTACAGATGATATAACTGTTCGCAAGCAATTGATCTGTGCCTGATATAAATCATAATTTCCAAACAAAATATGATATTTTGCAGCTTTTATGATTGCAATAGACTATGTTGCAGCAACAGCGTGCATCCTTGACTATTAATTAGGGAATACCTGAATAGGTTGAACCTTTACCGTAAAAGAGTTTGGACATGTAAGGTGTCTGGAAAATCCAATTTAACCTATGAGGAAGCTTTGGTCTCAGAGCAGCGCGCTGCAGAGAAGGCTCAACAGTTGCCAAGAGAGCTTATGTCTCCTGTTCTCCAGATGATTCAATACAGTAGGGCCAAGCTTTTCCTGATTATAACATTATCGGCACTTGTCATGATTATAATGTTTCAGTCTAATTATAATTCTTATTTCTTTATGATGCACATTGTTGGCCTCTGAAAAGGAAACGATATAGTATTTTGCTATGTGTATGTCTAGACTAAGTTACATTGAGCTAATGTTTTTTAAAGGCCATTGAGCTAATGCTGGTAGTTTGACATTGATTATCTGTGGCATCATTGCATGTTTAGAATTTTATGCTGGTAAGGAGTTTCGCGTGTTTGAGATTTTCTGTTTATATTCACTGACAAGTCCCACTTGTTTGCATCAGTTTTCTTTTGGATTGTTCAAACATCCTTTCTGGATAAAATTGATGATATGTTCTCCAATGATTCATCACATTCGATTTCCCATTTTATGTGTACACTGTAATAAATTTCCAATTCAGGGCTGGCAATCTATCCATGTGACTGACAGTCTGGCATGTAGGTTCATTGCACATTTAGTTAGCTGTTTCATCTGTATACTGTTAATAACCTGCAGCGAGTCCTTTTTTCATGCTATCGCAAACTATCGTTTATGTCTATAAAAAAAAAGGGCAGCCCCAGTGCATGTAGCTCCCGCTTGCGCAGGGTCTGGGGAAGGGTCCGACCACTTTGGGTCTATTGTACGCAGCCTTTCCCTACATCTATCGTTTATGTCTATGATATTTTTATATGCTACATGATATTCTATTTAGTGAAGAACGCGGAATATTTTTAGGTAGAATATTTGTGTTATATTTTTAATTGGCCTGATTTTTCACTGCATTTGCTTCAGGTACACTTAGCTTAACTGACCTTGTCAACAAGATATATGGCAGTCTGCAAGAGAATCTGTTTGAAGGATTAGAATTACATGCTAAAAGAGATGGTTTGGAGGCTGCTTGCAAGATTCTGAAGGTTATAGGTTCAGGTGAAACCACAAGCTATGAGGTGGGCTGGATTGGTCAAGACAATGCAATTACCAGCACTTCAGTTCTCAGAGCGGACGATCTGATTCGCAAGAAAGCGCCTTGTGGTCGTAATATGCTCAAGATTTTTATCAGGGAATCAACATCACAAAACTCTCCATGGATCGTACATATGAATCTTGCGAAGAAATATGGCATACCCACCGAGCCTCCAAAAGACATGATTGTAACCATCTTTTCTTGTTTCCTTTATTCTCCATTATTATTATGATCCTAATACATCATGGCTTACAGAATGGTGAAGGATTGTCCAAAGCAAGGAAAAGACTAGCGAATGGGACTGCAGAAGATGCCAGCAAAAGGTCAAAGAAAGGTGAATTAAGCAGATATTCATGTCATCTCTTTCACTTAATATTTTACCATGGGTTTCATTTTACTACAGGTCTGACTGGCTTCTTATTGTTCACTTTCCATGTGACTTTCAGATGAAGAGGAACAAGTAGTACCAGTTAAATACCCAATCGATGATCTTTTAGTAAAGCCGGTGGCAGATGACCCTGTTTTGTCGAAGAGATGCCCACCATCCACAGATTTCAAAGTCCCTATAAGTTCTGTGGGAGATCTCCTGATGGTCTGGGATTTCTGCATGTCTTTTGGGAGGCTTTTATGCTTGTCGCCGTTTTCCCTATCAGATCTGGAGAATGCAATTTGCCACAAAGAAACCAATCTTGTTCTTCTTGTGGAAATACATACTGCACTTCTCAATTTGCTTATTAATGATGAAGGTGAATATTTTGAGTTTATCCAGGACAAGAACAGAAAATCAAAGGTGATTTCTTCTTATTATTATTCAAAATTTAAGTCTGAGCAAACTTGTACAGTTGTACCATATTCTGTTCTCTGAAACATTAATCATATCGTATGTAGGTATCTTTAGTCACATGGAAGGAGTATCTATGTGATTTCATGGAAATGACAAGTATCTCCAGTAACATATCAACAGTACGAAGGGGTCACTATGGTCTTGTTCCCACTAGCCTGAAACTTGAAATCCTACGGGAATTGGTAGATGAAGCCATTGCAACTATTGCTGTAAAAGAGAAATTAGATGAACGCATTGATCAGCAACAAGCACTTGCAGCAGAAAAAAGAGAGATTGCTAGAAAGAATAAGGAAGAGCAGAAGCTGATCATGGAAGTGGCAACAGAAAAGGAAATGAATCAGACAAATGCTGTACAGGACGGCAACGAGAATGTTAATGGCCAGCTTGTGGCAAAAGAAGGGAAGGAGAGGAAGAACACTCCCGCCAGCAAAATGGGAGATGCGAAATTGCATCTGGTGAGAACCTATATCAGTACATCTTATAAGTTTAATTCATGTAACCTTTTATGCACACGTGTTAATTTTACACATGTACGTGCATGTCTCTGCCGAAACTGTTCATGAAAGTGCTTCTCTCTGCTTATAGGGGAGGCATCTTGAGAAAGAACTACTGGACCAATCAGTACGAACTAGTCCTCTTGGAAAAGACAGATTCTATAACAGGTATTGGTTTTTTAAGCGTGAAGGAAGACTTTTTGTTGAAAGTGCAGATTCCAAAGAGTGGGGGTACTATAGCACCAAGGAAGAGGTGATTGTTTTCTACTGTATAAATTTCTTTCCTTACTTTTATATCTACAACAATTCTATGTTAACTCTGCAATTAACAGCTTGATGCGCTCATTGGGTCTTTAAACATTAAAGGCATAAGGGAGAGAGCACTCAAACAACAGCTTGACAAGTTCTACAACAAGATAAGGTATGGAACTGGAAATCTTCTATTATTATATTCTTTAATTTATTTCGTACTATTGGACTGTTTTTGTGGTGTGGTAATCTTGTGTGATTGCCGTTCTGTTGATTCTTGGAATAGAGATATACTCCCTCCGTCTGGAAATAATTGTTGCTTAAATGGATGTATCTAAGATGTATTTCAGTGCTAGATACATCTGTTTGATTCTTGGAATAGAGATATACTCCCTCTGTCTGGAAATAATTGTCGCTCAAACGGATGTATCTAAGACGTATTTCAGTGCTAGATACATCTGTTTGAGCGACAGTTATTTCCGGACGGAGGAAGTAGTTGACACTAGGAAGTGCAGATCATCACATTTTATATCCAAAGCGTTATATCTTAAATTTATCCTAGTTTCTGTTCTGTGCATTTTATGATCTTGTCCTCTTTCAACCTTGCTTTAATGAACATTGCACTTCATATCATTAGATTGGTCTATTTAGACCAATGTGAATGATCGTGCCTTCATTGTTTAGGGCAATTTTATTCCTCTGCGATGATATTTGGCTGTATTGTAGAAGGGGGTGTTATAAACTGACTAATTTCGTATTCTGGATCTGGAAGAATTTGGCACCAGATTTTGTGAAATCGCTGAAAACTGGTCAGGCCATGCTGACTTATTTTTGGTGAAAGGGCTGGTTCAGGCCCTAAATGATGCCCTTTGGCCCCTTTGGTGAAATAGATGTCTTATTACATACTTACCGGAATTAGCTGTCGCTCAAATGGATGTACTCCCTCCGTTCGGAATTACTTGTCGCAAAAATGGATGTATTTAGATGTATTTTAGTTCTAGATACATCCATTTTCGAGACAAGTAATTCTGAACGGAGGGAGTATCTAGCACTAATTTCGGATGGTGGGAGTAGAAAGTATCCAAAGTTTCCAATGCCAAACCCTGGAAACCTGAAAAAGAAAAATTAATGCCCAGTGTTCTTCACTGAAAATGAAATGGTTTTTCTGTCCATGCAAAACTGTTTTCCAGACCGCTACTCATTGTTTGTTTATTTCATTTGCACATGTTTTCTGTCTATATGAATAAGTATTCTTTTGTGTTGCCCTAGTACCGTATTTTTGAGGACAAGAGCTGGCTTTAGGTTTGCAGAAGGAAATATTGTGAAATCTGTGCACTTATATTAGAAGCAAAACTAATAAGTAGCTTTTTCTTTTGTTTGTCAATATAGTATTGCTGTGGAGAAGAGATTGAAGGAGGTGACACATCAGTTGTTAGTTGAAGAGGCTGTATTGCGGCGTTCTTCTCGTGTACATGCTCATCCAAAGGACAGCCCCTCTACGTCATTCCTCGAGTATGTCAACACATGGAAGCCTATTACAAAGAGAAACAAATCAAAAGAAGATCGAGCTACTTAGTTGATAGATGGATAGGCTACTTTTTGTATGGCCTATTTGTTGTCTCAACTCTGGACCGTAGTAGGGGCTCATTTCTTGCGCCAAATTTTCGGAAACTAAGGCAGTCGAACTGGAGCTGCATGTAATTTGACCCCGGGTAGAGTCGATGTTTTCTTTGTTTCTGTAGTTGGTACTGAAGTGGAGATGCTGAAAACCAATCGTTAGCTAGGAATCTGTTCTATGTCGTGGATTTGACAATTTCCACGCTCTTTCACAAGTGCAATTATTATCTAGGAGTATGTCTTTGGTTTTCCACGGCTGACTTTGTTGGATGTGTGCTGGTTCCTAGCTACGCTGGGTGTATCTCCAACTTGGAGGGACTGGGAGGAGTGTACGTAGACGGCCATGCTCAGAGCGTGGGAGGCAGGGCGGCGCAAGTCTATGCCACGGTCATGTTGGTTGTTCGATCGAGAGTCCCTCCCATGGATATGTGTATGCAGATCGTTTTTTTTTGCGAGATGTGTATGTAGATCGTTGCTTTCCTTCCATTTGGTTGCTGATGTTCATCAAATAATTGTTGAAATATTTGGGCTTGGCTCAATAGCTAATGGGCGAAACTACGCGTCGGCCGCGGATGTATTAGAAATATCTGCCTCATGGAGCGCCGTTGGATCAGTGCCCTGACAGCCGTTGGATCTAACCATCGCGCGCGTGACCACTCCTTACTTTCCTGCAACAACCGCTCAGTTTCGGAAACACAATCCCTTGTCTGCTGACCTGCAATAGCTGCGGTCAGAGCGGCGCTAACCCCCACCATTGGAGAATCGCCGGCGCCGGCGCCCGGGGGCAACTAGTCCTTCGACGCAGAATCCTGCAACAACATGGCGCACCACATCGCGCGGCAGATGCTAGGATCTGACACAGATGGAGCTAGTCGGGGCCCCCTGCTTCGAGAACAGCCGCGGCGATCGTTCTCAGCTCCGACCGTCGCCGAGCGGCTTACTCCGCGAGTTGGAGTATCATCCTGATTCACAACCCCCCCCCCCCCCCCCCATTGTGAGTTCCTGGATCTGAAAAACATGAACACCTGCGTGTTTATGAAATTCATGAAAAACATATGTATCAAAAACATAGCTACCGTTCCTATTTGTTTCATGTGTGCGGCAGCTAGAAAATCAATTTTGTTTCATGTGTGGGTGGGTGGAACCAAGGCACATCGCCACACACGTGTCCGCTTCTTATATTTCTGCAACATGATTCCCTCTGTTACTTGTTATCTATCAACATATTTGATGAAAAAATAAAATAAATCACTCTGATGTCATTTTTGAATGTGTATGCTTATGTGAGAAAAAGTCGGACTGAGTGAAAATTTGTGTGCAAATGTACGTCTATGTTGCTGAATTTCCGAAACAACATTAGAACTGTTGATACCATGTAGAAGAGAAAAACGGTTGCACAACACTTCTTCTATTTACAAAAAAAAAACATGTGCCTCATTTCAGGAAGCTGGGACTAAAGGGGAAGAGAGCTATGTCCAAAGAAACTTTTCTGTCGATAATCATGAAGATTCGGATGGTTTGTTGCATGCTGATGGTGCGATGTAAGATGATTCAGATGATGGAGATGTTTCATCACAGCCACTACCGCCCTATGTTGGCATGGTGTTTGACTCAATTGAGGATGCCAAGAAATTCTATAATGACTATGCCTACAAGTTGGGGTTTGGGACACATATATCTTCTACAAAGTACAGCCTGAAGAGATGCCAGAAGCAAGATGATGCAATAAATGATTAAGAGGGTCTTTGGGTGTGTGCACGCTAGAAAGCCCGATAAACCGGAAACAAGTAACACCTCGGAGAGCATTGCAGCAGAAACAAGCAACTCCAGTAGGTGGCCTAGTGCTGAAATGGATGTAACAAGAACACGCCAGAAGAACAAGATTCTCCATCATGATTGTAAGGCACACATGATTGTTGGACTTAGGGAGGAGAGATGGACAGTGACCTGCTTTGTTGCGGAGCATACACAACCATTGATGCAACAACCAGAGCGTGTTAGATACTACCACTCACACCGCAATATACCTGCCGAGGATTACCAAGACCCTGAGTACCAAGGGCAAGGTCTACTATTCAAGCTAACATCAAGCTTATATGAGAACCCAAAGCTCTATTTTGTGCATGTTATGATGGATGAAGGGGTGTTTCAATGTAGTTGCCACTAATTTGAGGTGAATGGTCTGGTTTATGCCCACATAATAAGGGTGATGATGCACCTCAATGTGCAAAAAATTCTGCAGCGATACTTGTTGGAGAGATGATCTGAAGCAGCAACAACAAGCATGGCCAGAACTGCGCGATTGTTGGACTTCGGGCACCCCTCGACAAACACGCTGAAATACAATCCCTGTGCCGAAGGTTGACATGGCTCGCCTCTGATGCACGTTGCAATGATGATGCATATAAGATATTAGATGAAGCAATAAAAGTTTACCTGCCATAGCAGCAGCGAAAAGAGGAGCACTGCCAGAACAACAAGCAACGCAACAAAGTGAACCCCCAACGCCCCCCGCTGCCGCAACAGGAACGTTGAATGATGACCTACCACATCCTCAAAACTCGGAGATGCTACAAAACCCAACTCATGTCCCTAAGAAAGGTCGACCAACTGAAAGAGAGAAGAGAAAGAAGACGTAGGTAGAGCACCGAGATGATGTACAAAAAAAGAAGGCGAAACAACAAGAGAAGAAGCCAACAACATCAGAAAAACCGAGAGCTGAAAAAAGGACTATTCGCTATAAGCACTGCCACGAAGAAGGTCACAATATTCAGACATATGGGCCCCTAAAAGCCGCGATGGAGGCTGCGGCAGCACCCCCTAAATGCTAGTTTTGTTCCAAGGTTGGTCATGCAGTCCCAGCTTGTGTGTATTTGAGAGCTGTGACGGGAAATGGTCCAAATACTGCCCAAGCATCGCAATTGAACCTCTAGAAAAAAATGATGAGAGAAACAGGTAGAAGCTCTTGCTAAAAAAATCTCCTTGGTGATGCCCAAGCATCGCAACTGAACCTTTTCATTTCAAACTCTATTCCTGTGTTTGAGATACATGTATAAGTTCTTTTTTTGCAAATTTGATGATGTATTCGAATTCTATATGAAACTTGTGATTGAGATACATGTATACGTTATTTTTTAGTTCTATATGAAATCTATGATTCGAGTTCTATATGGAACTTGTGATTCGAGTTCTATATGAAACCCGGTGTATTTTAGTTCTACATGAAACTTGAAACCCTGTGTTACACAAAAATAGAAAAAGAGCTCAGATTGTAATTGTGTGCCTAGACTTGAGACACATTGGCTCATTGGTTGACCATATGTATTGCACAAATTTTTTGCTTCAATAAAAAATTGGTTTGATCGTGCAACCTGGCAGCAACATGTTTCCGACTCGGCGTAAAAAGATGATGTTACAGGGGCATTTATGGGAGGTTTCACTATTCACAGAAAATGTATACCAGTGAGCAAGAAACAAAATACTGATAAAAAGGTGGTCATTTCATTATCATATCTGAAAAACCATCTCCACTTTACACTATAATCTCAGCATGCATGATGCTCCAGCATTCAAGAGAAAAAGAAAAAGGGGACATGTCCCAACATGACAACATGCTCCCAGTTTTGGGTTCCATAGATTACTAGAGAGGGTCATAGGTAATATCAAGTAGATGATCTTCGGTTACAAAAACGATTTAGCGAGCAACATGCCGTTTTGTTGACAAAAAGAAAAAGATGGACTGAGATAAAGCCTAAACAAACTAGCAAAGGTCTTATTTCTGATTGACATTGTCTATGAGCTTCTCAAAAGGGCCCGGAACTCTTCTGCCGAGTTGAGAGTGTTTTGAGGGTGCTCGAAAAGCTTTGCTGCAATGAATGTAAATTGAGCAACGACCTCGTATCCTGAGCATACAAAAGCAAAAAACACACACACGCACACACATAATGAGCAGGGAGAAATGATGTTAGCAAAAAAGAATATGATCCGCTACTAGTGTTGCATAAAAAAAATCCTGAAAATAGTGTTGCATAGAATGGGTCATACCATGTTGAATGGCTTCATCCCCCTTGCAGTGAGATTCTCCATGTATAGAATAGCAAAGAACCCACAATCAAACCTGCCATCAGAAAAAACAAATAGCATATGATGTTTGCTTCCTGAAAAAACAAATGTAAAAGTCTCTGGATGGACATATAAAAGAAAGAAAAAGAACATAATATGTCGTAGATTGCTGCGTATACCCATCTGGGCTGAAACGAACGAACTTATCAAGGTCATGCTTCCATGGGTTTCGATCTCTGACCAGAGTTTTAAAGTTTTCTATCTGCACATTTGATATCAAAAAAAAAGAAACATATATAAGAAAAGATGACATAGTGGCATCTTTTGATTGGTACCGCAACATAAAAATGATACAAAAAGAAAGAATGATCAAATAGAGATGGAAAAGGGTGCAATGCCCATACTGATTGCAACATGGCTCCTCAAGAATGCTGACATAGTCAGGGTCGTCACTCCTAGAATAAAAAACATTGAATTGTTTTTGCATCAAGTTTGCAACCACAACCGCGTAATGTCCATCCTTGACAATGGTGAAGAAGAGCTGCAAAAATTAACATAAAAAATTCAGAAACCCATATCATGTTGCTCTAAAGATAGCTTTAATGCAAGAACAAAAGTTTTACTTGATCACAATTCACAATGTTGTTCCTGTCATAGGCCCTCTCGAAATCTTTGATGCAAGAACGTGTCTGAAACGAACCCGGCTCCACAACAAGCTTAGTCTATTGTATAAAAACAAAAACTATTGATTAGAATTGAATGCTGCGGGCATAAACTCAAGTGATAAAAAGGAAAAAAGCGGTAGTTGACTCACAGTCGTATGCGGCGAGAATGCAAACTTTTTAGGCTTGCTTGATCTATACGTGTGCTCGATGTTGAATCTTTCAATCTATAGTGACATAACCTCATTGCTCAAATGTGCATGCTTTTTGAGCCCACTGTTGAAATGCTTGAAAAAAACATCAAACCCACCTATCCTGATGAATGGAGGGCTGCATGTTGCAAAAAAAGTGGCTCGGTTAGAGGTAAACAAATTGATAGAACAAAAAATTTCTCATCATACAAAAGGAAAAAAAGCAAAAACACACACTTATAGTGGCTCGCCTTCAGGTGGGTCCCTAATGTGGTAATTGGTGCGACAGTATTGCTTGTATATGGCATCGTGTGTTGCATCAACTTTGATCTTCTTCATCTTCTTTAACTTGGGTGGATTTTCTGGCGATTTTGCGCCTCTCTTAAGTGATGCCTTCTTCACATCATGGTTGCGCCCGTTGCTGACTTCAATCACCACCTCCTCTCTCATCTCATCAACACCTGCTTCTGCCCACACAATGAGAAGGAAACAAACAAATGAAACTGATAAAAATGGTTTGGAGCAATGCTAAAAGTTTCTGCAGAAAAGAAAAAACATGACTTGATGACAAAAGTACACAAGTTAGGGGAGATGAGAAGTACAAACCTGCAGGGCCTACGGAACTTGGGGGATATGTTGCGAGGGGAGTCACATAAAAATTTGGGCCAGTTGAAGTAGCTGGAGATTCATCAAACAGAGGGCTCCTCGCATGAATCGCCAAATAGGGGTCCAAATCTGAAACAAGTGATCTTGCAGGGGAGGTGCAAGCTTGAGGAACTTCATGGAATAGTAGATCATCATCACTTCCGGGTTCGAACAAACCAAAGGAAGGCCCATCTTCAAGTGTCCCTAGCCTCCTTGTCAGGTTCACATCTGTGAAGCTTGGGCTGCGAGGGTACTTCGGTTCAGTGTTGTTTACCTTGTTGCATAAATCTTCTCCTTGTCGTTGCTCTGATCATTACCTTTGCTTTGATCATTTCCATTGTTGTGTTCACTCGTCTTTGGTGGGAATCATTGTTTTGACCAACTTCCGCTGCTTGATCACTTTGCTTTGACCCATCCAGTTGCTTGTGCTGTTGCGGAGATGGTACATTCACGGGCTGCTCCGACAATGGTACGCTAGCGGGCTGCTCCGAAAACCTGCCTGCGGCAAAAACTCCTGCTGGTACACTGAAAGTGATATCTTCACACTATTAGGGAAAAGCCTAGCAGTAGCGCGGGTCTAGTGCCTATCAGTAGCGCGGGGAACGGCGCTACAGCTAACTCTTAGCAGTAGCGCGGCTTGACACGCGCTACTGCTATACCTACTTAGCAGTAGCGCTTCCCTTACCAGCGCTACTGCTAAGTGCTTTAGCAGTAGCGTTTTTCTATCCAGCGCTAAATAGCACTACTACTATATTTTCTCATATCTTTTTTTGCTGCGTATTTGTGATGTTTTTATACAGGTTTTAAACAATATTCTAATGATATCTTAAACATGCAATATGCTCATCATATCATACACATAATAGTCTCATCATATCATCCAACACAAATTATGTCGTCACATCATAATCACGATATAGCTATACAAGTTAAATGACATGTCTCATCATACATAATGTAGTACTTCTTGAGGCGTCTGTTCGTATCCCTCTCTCGCACTAGCGTGAACCTAAACTAACTACTGGTTGTCGCTCGGAAACCGGTACACCTGGGCCTGACACTCCAGCGACTCGTCGTTTACTCCTGGCGTCATCGATGATTTATGCACCTACATCATCATATGAGTCGATGATATGCAACATATATAGTTGAGCAATAGAAAGAGATAGACTTGGCAAAAATAGAAGCAACATATCATAAGCATAAATAACAAAGTTCGTCGTACCCAAAATGCCCTAACTAGAGTGATCTTTGCTAGTTGAGGAGGGCGGTTTAATTAGATCACAAATAAAGTTTCATCGTGCATAACTCAAAGTTTCGTCACAGAGAAAGTATGGACTAAACGGACACTTTGTCATATATCGTCAATCGCTCCAACATGTCATGCCATCCATCCAAGTCGGAGAGATAGTCCCTGAGCGAAGTGAAAGGCTTCAGGTTGAGATGCTGAGCCGATACGCATGCTCGGACGTCTTCCCGCGACATTTGCGCTTCTTCATAGAACATCCCTGTTTTTTCAACGACCTCATTCATGATGGTTTGGGCAAATTCACGCTGGATGTGATAGAACTCAGCTCAAAGTCGATGATCCTGGATATCTCCTAGGTTCTTTGCCCATTGCAGAATATGGGCATCGCCGAATCTAGGTGACATGCGAAGGTTCTGCTGATCCCGTCTGTACTCCAGCATGTGGTGGAGGACATAGAATCCATCACTAAGAGTATCACTCAGTTGCTGGATGCAGCAGAAGTCGGTCTTATGGCCGAAGGCGGGTGCGCGGTTCCTTGTCCTCTTGGTCTTGATCTCTCCACCCCGTACGCCGTACCTCAAGATAGCACTGTCGAGAACAGACCTGATGTGGGTGTAATTCTTTTTCTTCAGGTTCTTCAATGAGTCCAAGTAAAGAGCATGAGAGAATCGGGGGTACAGGATGATGAGGATGGCGCGCCCGCCGCTGCGCAAAATAAGTACACCTCAAATTAGCCTCCACACATGCAAATGAATGATTGAAATCGAAGGGAAGATATCTGCGGATGACTTATATGGGATGATAAGGCACGAGATAAAGGAGACGAGAATTGTCTCCTTCTCCTTATTGGCGACCATGAAATCGACGATGTAGTCCCTCACGTATTCACGATGCTCTGGGCAGACTGCTAAGAAGCCCTTGTGCATGAGTACGTGTCAGCGACACAAATATAAGGTATCTGCTCAATCCTGATGATGTGGTTCATGTACAAGGCAAAAAGGCGGATAAACATAAAATCCAACTTTTTCAAGTGAAACATGTCAAAGATGTAATCGAATAGAAGGAAGAACTTTTTTGTGAAGAATGTGTCGACGTACGTCCTTTGTTGCGGCACGTTAACCACGTACATCGGATACCCTGGATTTTCTAAGGCGATCAGGATTTTCTCTCTCCGCAGCACATTGTCATGAAGTCTCCTTAGATCGCCATACATGGCCTCTACCGCTGCCTTAGGTAGGATCGGATCACCGGGGATATGACATTTTGCCGCACCGGGGATAGGTATACGGTCTTGAACCCGAGGCTGCTGAGGCGGCTAGATCATAGAAGAAGCTTTGTTGCCTTTCCTCGAGCTCTTCCTATGCTTCTTTCCTACTAGAAGTGAGGCTATAATACGTTCATCCTCTAGCAATTCAGGCACCGACTCATCACGCTCAAACCCTGAGTACTCATACTGCTGAGCCATCAATCCTCCGTCGACAGAGGCGCCAATATTGAGATACTGTAGAGGGTCATCGTCATCCTCGTCGATGGCATCAGGCATTGCTTCTTCGATGACGGTGATGTCATTAACCATTAATGGAGCCTCTTCCTCACCCAGCATGACATGCGACGCTAATTGGGTAGGTGGGGTGTTGGTGTTCATACCTTGCTGAGGTTGCTTGGTCGTGGGTGTGCTCCCGTCCGCCTCCAGATGAAGCAGACCCTTCGACCACAACAGGACCCAACGCTTGCAATGCCAAGCCGTAGCGGGGTCTCGTCGTCATCTCCCACTAGTGCTACAGGAGGAGCCAAATTATCGTGGCCCGGTTCGACACTGGCCACAGAAACCTTGAAGACGTTAGGTGGGATCAGCCGGTTGTGGAACAATTGTTCCTTCAGCTGCATTATTGTCGCCTTCCCCACGTCCACCTTTTGTCCGCTGATGGTGTAAAGTAAGGTGCACGGGGTTTCGTCGGCCTGCAAAGACATGTCTGCGACGTGAGCCATCTGAAAGGCAATGGAAACGGGAGATTATACATATATTGAAGAGGGCCGGTGTGGCAGGTACCGTGAGGGCGTTGAGCTCAGCCAAAGATGAAGCACCGTTGAGCACGTCCGAGACGGAGGACGGGCTGTTATGAGCACGTGCGGGAGCCAGTGCAGGAGCCGATGCAGGAGCTGTCCCCAAGAAGTCGGAAAGGCGAAAGTCTGCTACATCCTTATTTGGATTTTGCTTGGTCCAACTGATGATAGCCGGAACCAAGACACTATACGAAGCTGCCATCTCCTCTTTTGCGGCAGCTACCGCTGCTTTGACTGTCTGTGCTGATTTCTTCTCAACCGCAATCTCAACCTTCTTGTTGATGTTTTCTTCATTTAACCTCCGTCTTTCCTTTCCCTCCTCCGTGGTCTCACGACAGTACTTTTTCCATGTGGCGCCGTCTCCGACACCGTGCACGCGTCCATACAATGGATGAGTGTTCACCGGGAGTCCTTTCAATATGTTCAAGGCCCGGTTGAATGGGATGTCCCACTTGGGCCTCGCCAACGCCTTAGACGGCGAGTCGTTTTCGGTCGCAATCCTGTGCTGCTCTCTCTGCAAAAGGAACAAGGATCGTTTACAAATATGACTAAACATGCAGTCGACTTGATCAGAAGCTAAAATTAGTGGGTAAATTAAAAATTACCAGCAGTCTCATGAACTCCGTTGTGACCGCGTCCGTCTCGAAAACCTTCTTGACTAGGTCCCAACGGTACCGGGCCCTCATGATGTCACGCTCCCGCGGGACGGTGAACTCAGCCAAGTGGTCTGGGATGCCCAGACTTTCGCGTTCTGCGTCCTCCTTTGCTCATATGGACCTCTTCCTCGCGTAACCACGACTTCTGAGGTGATGGCCCCCCATGTTCCTCTCTTGGAGCCCCTTCATGTACTCCGAATTTTCTTTGGCAACTTCTTCAATGCAAGCCGCCTTGGATATTTCAAAGTGCTCTTCCGTAATTGTCGGATTATCCTTTACAATCTCGGAGTAGGGTTCCTTTTTGTCGATGATCTTATCTTTCACCCTTACTTTCCAGGCGGACAACACGCCGCTAAACTTTCTTATGGTGGGTTTGTTTATCTTCTTCATTGCCGGGTCTTTATCTAGATCAGTATATTTGATTCATCCCGGCCCGGGAACAAGAATACCTGGTGCAGCTTAGCTAGGAGGGACTGCTTCATATTTGGTATCTTCTTTAGTTTCTCATTATTGATGGTGGCGGTTGCCCATAGGATGTAGCCTATTTGATTGTCGTAGCACTGCACGCGCTTCCTCAAGCTCTTTTGGCTCAAAATTGCTGTCGTCCACCTCCGTGACCACCAGTCTATTAGTGATGAGCTGGTTTGGGCGTTGTTGCCTCTTTGGTTTCGGTTCTATACTGGCTTCGCCGGTCTCGGTGCCTTTATGGGTGTCAGCGCCAGTCTCAGCGCCGTTCTTGATGTCGGTCTCAGTTTCGGATGTGACAGGTGGGCCCTGCAACAACCATTGCTCATCGAGAAGGTTCAAATAAGCGTCTGATGCCTCATAGACATTGCAATCACCACAACCCTGTCCTTCATTGTGGCTAGCCATGTTTCCTATGATTAAATCTAGTCAATTAATTCTAGACCTAATAAAATGAATAATGACATAAAAAGGACTATGTTTTGCAGGAATGTTGATTCATTCCCGGTGCAGCAAATCCCGGACACTTAATATGTCCTAGTTTGTAGCACAAGTCATGCCGAATTTCACGGAAAATTTTGGCATGACCTTTGCTAAAAAGTGGACAAATCGAGCACACAAAATTTGCGAGAACAGAAATGAATCAACATTCTGGCAAAACATAGGCCACTCGGCTTCATTCCCTAGAAACAACAAAAGGCCACTTGGGCACAATCAAACCACTTCAATGTTCATATAACATGAGCAAACACTATTGATGAATTTGCATATAACATGACCACTTCAATGAAAAGATATAATCAACAACAATGGAATATGCAAATGAACATCAATGACATATATCATATAACATCAATCTTGTTTTTCGTTTACATAGCAACAATTACTTTAACCAAGTTTTTGAAAAGAAAAAACAATTCTGCTTTTTGTTTATAGCTAAATGCCATAGCTACGTTTTTTTATTTATATCTAAATACTTTTGTTCTTTTTCTAAAGCTAAAAGTCTAGGAAGGGATCATTTTTAAAATAAAACTTGCCTAAATTCTTTTCCTTGAAAAATAGTGGTCTTTTCAAAAACCAAAAACCTTTGCAAAATGACCTCACTAAACACTTCTATGCCTAGGACAGAACCCAAATTCTGTTCTAGCTATTCCTCTCTCTCTCTCTCTCTCACACACACACACATTATTTTCTCTAACCCTTCTCTGCCTAGGACAGAACCCAATTACATTGCAAAGGAACTCCATTTTCTCTAACCCTTCCAACCTCACCAAAATTTCTGTAGTCCAAATAATTCAAATTTCATTTGAATGAAATTTGGACTAGATTCAGGTCCATAGTCCAAATAATTTTTGCTAGTTAACCTAGCTAGTTAACTTAATTATTTAACCTAGCTAGTTAACCTAGTTTACCTAGATAATTAACCTAATCAAACTAGTTAACCTAGCTAGTTCTCTGTCAAAGCCCTAACTAATTTTTTGCACTAACGTAGATAATTAACCTAATTAAACTAGTTAACCTAGCTTGTTCTCTGTCAAAGCCCGAAATAAATTTTTGCACCAACCTAGATAATTAATCTAATTAAACTAGTTAACCGAGCTAGCTAGTTCTCTGTCCAATGTTTGTGCTATGCATGAGAGAGAGGAGGGGTGGCGGCTTACAAACGATGGCTCCGGTGGTGGCGAGGGAGGCAGTGGCTTCTCTGGTGATGACGAGGGAGGTAGTGGTGGCCAGGGAGGCAAGGGCGTCAAGGGTGGCTCCGGTGGCGGCGAGGGTGGCTCCAGTGGTGTTGATGAGGCCGCGCGGCTCCGGTGGCGTTGGGGGCGGCTCCAGTGGCGTCAACAGCGTGCAACTCTGGTGGCTCTGGGGGCGTCGATGTCGGCAGGAGACAATGGTGAAGCGGGGCGACGACGAAGTGGGGAGACGGCGGTGAAGTGGGGCGCGGGATTTGGGGGAGAAGTGGTGGCCGGGGGGGGGACCATGCGGGGGTTAAGCCAAACGTAGCGGAAGCGCTGGTAGGCAAAAAGCACTATAACTAAGTTAGCTATAGCGCTTTTGGCAAAATGCGCTACTGCTATAGCTATTTATTTTTATTTTTTTATTTTTTCTTTTCCCTTTCTATAACGGGGGTTTACAAAATGTGCTACTGCTATATTATCTATAGCGCCAGTTCTGAATAGATGCTACTGCTATGCCTTGCTCCTTTATTTTTCTTGTTCTTTTATTTTTCTTTACATTTTATTTTTTCCTTTCTCCTTTTTCTATTTCTTTCATTTTCATTTACTTCTCTATTTTTTAATTTTATTTTCTTTTCATCAGCAGTAGCGCTTTTCCCGGGAAACGCGCTGCTACAATAATTTTAGCGGTAGCGCGGTTTGCCAAAGATCGCTACTACTATTCTTAGCCTACCGGCTTAGTAGTGGGAATTTTAGTAGTAGCGCTTTCCACAGAAGAAGCGCCGTTGCTACACCCGTATCTGTAGCGCGGTTCATGTGCATGCGCTACGAGTAAGTAGCAGTAGCGCTTTCTTTTAACAGGCGCTACTAGTAAGATTCTGTGTATAAGCTTTTCCCTAGTAGTGTCACCTTCATCTCTCTGCTCGTGCATCCCGTGTTCAGCTTTGTGTTCCTCAGACAACATTAGACCCATGCGCTTGAAGTAAATGCCCCGCAAGACCCTCCCAAATGAGCTGAATGCAGCATTAAGTTCTCTAGCATGGAGTGATATGTCTCCAATGTATCTATAATTTTTGATTGTTCCATGCTATTATATTATCCGTTTTGGATGTTTAATGGGCTTTAATATGCTCTTTTATATTATTTTTGGGACTAACCTATTAACCGGAGGCCCAGTGCCAGTTTTTGTTTTTTTGCCTATTTTAGTGTTTTACAGAAAAGGAATATCAAACAGAGTCCAAACGGAATGAAACCTTTGCGAGGATCTTTCTTGGACCGAAAGCAATCCAGAAGACTTAGATTTCAAGTCTGGGACTCTATGAGGAAGCCATGAGGCAGGAGGGCGGGCCCTGGGGGGGGGGGGGTAGGCGCACCCCCACCATTGTGGGCCCCTCGTAGCTCCACTGATGTACTTCTTTCGCCTATATATACTCTTATACCCTAGAAACATCAGGGAGAGCCACGAAACCACTTTTCCACCACCGCAACCTTCTGTACCCGTGAGATCCCATCTTGGGGCCTTTTCTGGCGATCTGCCGGAGGGGGAATCGATCACGGAGGGCTTGTACATCAACACCATTGCCTCTCCGATGAAGCGTGAGTAGTTTACCACAGACCTTCAGGTCCATAGTTATTAGCTAGATGGCTTCTTCTCTCTCTTTGATTCTCAATACAAAGTTCTCCTCGATGTTCTTGGAGATCTATTCGATGTAATACTCTTTTGCGGTGTGTTTGCCGAGATCCGATGAACTGTGGATTTATGAACTTGATTATCTATGAATATTTTTTGATTCTTCTCTGAATTCTCATATGCATGATTTGATATCTTTGCAAGTCTCTTCGAATTGTCGGTTTAGTTTGGCCTACTAGATTGATCTTTCTTGCAATGGGAGAAGTGCTTAGCTTTGGTTCAATCTTGCGATGTCCTTTCCCAATGACAGTTGGGGCAGCAAGGCACTTGTTGTATTGTTTCCATCGAGGATAAAAAGATGGGGTTTATATCATATTGCTTGAGTTTATCCCTCTACATCATGTCATCTTGCTTAATGCGTTACTCCGTTCTTATGAACTTAATACTCTAGATGCATGCTGGATAGCGGTCGATGTGTGGAGTAATAGTAGTAGATGCAGAATCGTTCCGGTCTACTCGACACGGACGTGTTGCCTATGTTCATGATCATTGCCTTAGATGTCATCATAATTATGCGCTCTTCTATCAATTGCTCGATAGTAATTTGTTCACCCACCATAATACATGCTATCTTGAGAGAAGCCACTAGTGAAACCTATGCCCCCCCGAGTCTCTTTTCTATCATATTACATCTCTTTTATATACATCACATCTCGTTTACTATTTTGCAATCTTTACTTTCCAATCTATACAACAAAAATACCAAAAGTATTTACTTTATTATCTTTATTAGATCTCACTTTTGCGAGTGACTGTGAAGGGATTGACAACCCCTTTATCGCGTTGGTTGCAAGGTTCTTGATTGTTTGTGCAGGTACTAGGTGACTTGTGTGTTGTCTCCTACTGGATTGATACCTTGGTTCTCAAAACTGAGGAAAATACTTACGCTACTTTGCTGCATCACCCTTTCCTCTTCAAAGGGAAACAAGCGCATGCTCAAGATGTAGCAAGAAGGATTTCTGGCGCCGTTGCCGGGAAGATCTATGCCAAGTCAAGACATACCAAGTGCCCATCATAAACTCTTCTCCCTCAGATTACATTATTTGCCAGTCGCCTCTCGTTTTCCTCTCCCCCACTTCTAAAAAGATTTTTGAAAACCTTTGCCTTTTCTTCGCCCTTCTTTCGTTTGATCTTATGTTTGCTTGTGTCTTCATGTGCCTTATTTTTGCTTGCATCTTTGATTGCTAAAAGTTTATGGATCCTCACCCACTAGCTAATCTTTTTAAGAGATCCAATTATGATGAACCAATTGCTAGCGAGTTTTGTGCACTAGATTATCTTTATGAAGTTTTGCTTGAAATTCGTGAATCTGAAAATTGTGATGAAGAAATTTATGAAGAGATTCATGATAGCTCCTTGAATAAAAAGCATGATTGCAATGATTTTACTATAAATTCTGTTAATGTCAATTGTGTTAATGATATGAAAAACCCTAAGCTTGGGGATGCTATTTTTGCTATGTCCTCTACTTGTTGCAATGATCATGATTGGGGTGATAGTGCTTCTTATGATCTTGAAAATTTATTTAAGCCCCATGATGAATATGAGATTGATAATAGTGTTTGCAATATTATTTAAAGTGGGTTTGGAATAGTGTCAACTTTAGATCCCACATATTTGGAGAATGTTCAATCTTATGAAATTTTTGAGGAAAGAGGGTTTGGAGAGGTCATGACTTTAGTTAATGTTAATCCCACTATTTTGGAAGAGTGTCAACCTTGCATGCATGTGGATCATGTTGAAAATATTTCATGTGATAGCTATTTTGTTGAATTTTCTTATGATCCCACATTTATTTATTATGAGAGAGGAAAATATGGTTGTAGAAATTTTTGTGTTGCTAAATTGCCTCTCGTTATGTTGAGATTGCTATTGTTTCTTTCCGCTTCCTTGCATATGCTAGTTTTTGCTTGCTATGATAATTTGTTTGCCTATAAGATGCCTATGCATAGGAAGTATGTTAGACTTAGATGTGTTTGTCACGTGTTTCATGATGCTCTCTTTGCACTTCAATTCTTGTCTTTCATGTGAGCATCATCGAAATCTCAATGCCTGGCTAGGGGCGTTAAACGATATCGCTTGTTGGGAGGCAACCCAATTTTATTTTTGTTCTTTGCTTTTTGTTCCTGTTTAGTAATAAATAATTCATCTAGCTTCTGGTTAGATGTGGTTTTATGTTTTAATTAGTGTTTGTGCCAAGTAGAACCTTTGGGAAGGCTTGGGTAAAGTCTTTGCGATCTTTCTGTAAAAAACAGAAACTTTTGCGCTCACGAGAATAGCTGTCATTTTTTACTGGAGAGTGCTTTTAGGCTGATTATTTTTAATATGATTAATAGAAAAATTACTCACATCCACCAATTTATTTAAGAATTTTTAGAGTTACAAGTATTCGAAAGTTAAAGATTTCTACAGACTGTTCTGTTTTTGACAGATTCTGTTTTTCGTGTGTTGTTTGCTTATTTTGATGAATCTATGAGTAGTATCGGGGGGTATGAACCATAGAGAAGTTGGAATACAGTAGGTTTAACACCAATATAAAGAAACAATGTGTTCATTACAATACCTTAGAGTGGTGGTTTATTTTCTTATACTAACGGAGCTCATGAGCTTTTCTCTTGAAGTTTTGTGTTGTGAAGTTTTCAAGTTTTTGGGTAAAGATTTGATGGATTTTGGAATAAGGAGTGGCAAGTGCCTAAGCTTGGGGATGTAGAAGGCACCCTAGGGTAATTCAAGGACAACCAAAAGCCTAAGCTTGGGGATGCCCCGGAAGGCATCCTCTCTTTCGTCTTCGTCTATCGGTAACTTTACTTGAGGCTATATTTTTATTCACCACATGATATGTGTTTTGCTTGGAGCGTCTTGTATGATTTGAGTCCTTGATTTTTTTAGTTTACCACAATCATCCTGGGTGTACACACCTTTTGGGAGAGACATGCATGAATCGGAATTTATTAGAATACTCTATGTGTGAGGGAGTCCTGGACTAGGGGATGTCCGGATAGCCGAACTATCATCATCGGCCGGACTCCAAGACTATGAAGATACAAGATTGAAGACTTCGTCCCGTGTCTGGATGGGACTTTCCTTGGCGTGAAAGGCAAGCTTGGTGATGCGGATATGTAGATCTCCTACCATTGTAACCGACTCTGTGTAACCCTATCCCTCTCCGGTGTCTATATAAACCGGATGGTTTTAGTCCGTAGGACAACGATAATAACAACAATCATACCATAGGCTAGCTTCTAGGGTTTAGCCTCCTTGATCTCGTGGTAGATCTACTCTTGTAACATCCACATCATCAATATCAATCAAGCAGGATGTAGGGTTTTACCTCCATCAAGAGGGCACGAACCTGGGTAAAACATCGTGTCCCTTGTCTCCTGTTACCATCCGCCTAGACGCATAGTTCGGGACCCCCTACCCGAGATCCGCCGGTTTTGACACCGACATTGGTGCTTTCATTGAGAGTTCCTCTGTGTCGTCACCGATAGGCTCGATGGCTCCTTCGATCATCAACAACGACGCGGTCCAGGGTGAGACTTTTCTCCCCGGACAGATCTTCGTATTCGGTGACTTTGCACCGCGGGCCAATTCGGTTGGCCATCTAGAGCAGATCGAAAGCTACGCCCCTGGCCGTCAGGTCAGATTTGGAAGTCTTAACTTCATGGCTGACATCCGCGGAGACTTGATCTTCAACGGATTCGAGCCACAGCCGAGCGCGCCGCACTGTCACGATGGGCATGATTTAGCTCTGCTGCCGGACAGTGCCCTGGAGGCCGCACACGAAACCGCTCCGACCCTCGATTCGGAGCCGGCTGCGCAGATCGAGGACGGATGGTTAGACACCGCCTCGGGGGCTGCAACCTCTACGACTATAGAGCTGAATACTGACTTTGTCCCTTCTGAAGCTCGTGACTCCAAGGTGCCGGACTCCTTGCCGGACTCCAAACCTCCCGCGCCCCCACCAATCGAATCCGATTGGGCGCCGATCATGGAGTTCGCCGCCGCGGACATCTTTCAACACTCACCTTTTGGCGACATTCTAAACTCGCTAAAATATCTCTCGTTCTCAGGAGAGACCTGGCCGGACTGCGGTCAGGACGGTTGGGATGCGGACGACGAAGAAATTCAAGACCCACCCACCACCCAGTTAGTAGCCGCTGTCGACGATCTAACCGACATGCTAGACTTCGACTCCGAAGACATCGACGGTATGGACGACGATGCCGGAGACGACCAAGAACCAGCGCCTACTGGGCACTGGAAAGCCACCTCGTCATACGACATATACATGGTGGATATCCCAAAGGATGGGAATGGCGAAGGAACAGCGGAGGAAGACCCCTCCAAGAAACAGCCCAAGCGCCGGCGTCAGCGGCGCCGCTCTAAATCCCGCCACAGGAAGAATGGCGATTCCGGCACCGGAGATAATAATACCCCAGACAGTGCCAAAGACAACCCCCTCCAGCAAGATTCAACGCAGGAGGACGGAGATGCCAGCCCTCACAAGAGGGCGGCAGACGAAGAGGTACAGGAAGATAGTTACATGCCTCCCTCTGAAGACGAGGCAAGCCTCGACGACGACGAATTTGTCGTGCCTGAGGATCCCGTCGAACAAGAGCGTTTCAAACGCAGGCTTATGGCCACGGCAAACAGCCTTAAGAAAAAGCAGCAACAACTTAGAGCTGATCAGGATCTGCTAGCCGACAGATGGACGGAAGTCCTGGCGGCCGAAGAGCATGAGCTCGAACGCCCCTCCAAAAGCTACCCCAAACGCAAGTTGCTCCCCCGATTAGACGAGGAGGCATATAAACCTGCGTCACCAGAGCACAATACGGCTGACCGGCCACCTCGTGGCCGCGACAGAGAGGCCTCTAGGCCCTTCACTAGAACTGTACCCCGGCATTGCTCAAACAGCACAAGGCCACAGGGGAATGCTCCGGACTTGCGAGATATATTGGAGGATAAGGCAAGACAATCAAGATCGATCTACGGATCGCGTGGGCGCCCCATGATACGTGACGACAACCGTCGCGCCAGACGCAGTAAGTCCGGCCGGGCCGAACACAATAGACAAAGCTCGTTGGAGCTTCGCCGCGATATAGCCCAATACAGAGGCGCCGCACACCCACTATGCTTCACAGACGAAGTAATGGATCATCAAATCCCCGAAGGGTTTAAACCCGTGAATATCGAATCCTATGACGGCACAACAGACCCCGCGGTTTGGATCGAAGACTATCTCCTTCATATCCACATGGCCCGCGGTGACGATCTTCACGCCATCAAATACCTCCCACTCAAGCTTAAAGGACCAGCTCGGCATTGGCTTAACAGCTTGCCAGCAGAATCAATTGGATGTTGGGAGGACCTGGAAGCCGCATTCCTTGATAACTTCTAGGGCACATATGTGCGACCACCAGACGCTGACGACCTAAGCCACATAATTCAGCAGCCAGACGAATCGGCCAGACAATTCTGGACACGGTTCTTAACTAAGAAAAATCAAATCATCGACTGTCCTGATGCGGAGGCCCTTGCAGCCTTCAAACATAACATCCGCGACGAGTGGCTTGCCCGGGACCTGGGACAGGAAAAGCCGAAATCCATGGCAGCCCTCACATCACTCATGATCCGCTTTTGCGCGGGAGAGGATAGCTGGCTAGCTCGCAGCAACAACCTCAGCAAAAATTACGGCAGTCCGGATACCAAGGATCGCAATGGCAGGTCACGTCGCAACAAGAATAAACGCCGCATTAACGGCGGCAATAATGAGGATACGACAGTCAACGCCGGATTCAGAGGCTCGAAACCCGGTCAGCGGAAGAAGCCATTCAAAAGAACTACTACGGGTCCGTCCAATTTGGACCGAATACTCGATTGCTCGTGCCAGATCGGAACCCCTGAAAAGCCAGCCAACCACACCAACAGGGACTGTTGGGTATTCGAGCAGGCAGGCAAGCTAATTGCCGAAAACAATGACAAGGGGCTGCATAACGATGATGAAGAAGAGACCCGACCGCCGAACAACACAGGACAGAAGGGTTTTCCCCCACAAGTGCGGACGGTGAATATGATATACGCAACCCACATACCCAAGAGGGAGCGGAAGCATGCACTCAGGGACGTATACGCGATGGAGCCAGTCGCCCCAAAGTTCAACCCATGGTCCTCCTGCCCGATCACTTTTGATCGAAGGGACCACCCCACCAGCATCCGCCATGGCGGATTCGCCGCATTGGTTTTAGACCCAATCGTCGATGGATTTCACCTCACCAGAGTCCTGATGGACGGCGGCAGCAGCCTGAACCTGCTTTATCAGGACACAGTGCGCAAGATGGGCATAGACCCCTCAAGGATTAAACCCACAAATACGACCTTCAAAGGTGTCATACCAGGTGTAGAGGCCAATTGTACGGGCTCAGTCACACTGGAAGTGGTCTTCGGATCCCCGGATAACTTCCGAAGCGAGGAGTTAATCTTTGACATAGTTCCGTTCCGCAACGACTATCATGCTCTGCTCGGACGGACCGCATTTGCGAAATTCAACACGGTGCCACATTACACATACCTCAAGCTCAAGATGCCAGGCCCTCGAGGAGTCATCACGGTCAACGGAAACACCGAGCGCTCCCTCCGAACGGAGGAACATACAGCGGCTCTCGCGGCAGAAGTACAATGCAGCCTCTTAAGGCAATTCTCGAGTCCGGCCGTTAAGCGACCGGACACGGCCAAACGCGCCCGAAGTAACCTACAACAAGACCACCTGGCGCGTTCCGAGCACGCATAGCAATGCGACCCCAACCCCAACCCTCGCAAGATCGCAAGACTGGTCCTTCGCATACATCAGTACGCTCTGGAGATACCATGGGCATAGGGGAAGGGGCACGACCACGACAGGCCCTGAATGCGGCTCAACCACATTAGGGGCTCCCAAGTGTGTCATTTCTTTTTTTTCCTTTTTTCTTACCCACAGGACTCCGTTTTCCAGAGGCCCTGTCCGGCAGTAGACCGGCCGAACTCACGATGCAACAGCTAGGGAAGGAGAAAGGCTGCGACGAATATCTAGGTGGTCTCCCTTACGAGCATTAAATCTGTTTTATACATCACTCCGCAGCCTACCCCTGGAGGGGGACATGTTTAATAGTCCCGTCCCTTGCTTATCGCACTATTTGTATCGTTCTGCATTCATAGCAGTACTTCTTGAATAAAACAATGCAACACCTTTTTGCTTATAATTGCATTTCTTTCTTATACATATGTTCATTTGTGACATGTTGCATCCGTACACTTTGGTATGGCTAAAAACACCAGGGGCTTATGTTCCCCACATCATGGTGTGATAAGTCCGAACACTTTCACAAGTGCGGCACCCCAAACTTATAGCATTATATGCATCAGCTCCGAATCATGTCTTGGGTCAATAGTTGGGTTTGCCCGGCTCCCATGTTTTGGTACCTTACGTTCCGTTGTATCGGCTAAGGTAGCACTGGGAGAACCACTGCGATTGCGCCCCAGTTGAGCTGGGCTAACGCCTCAGTGGAGAAAGCTAAAACTGACCGTCATGATGAGGCGAGAGCTGGTCGCTGTTCGAGAGGTTTTTTCGAGTCCCTAAAGACTTATGCCGCTTAGAGCGAGGAACCGGCTTTGTCCGGCCCAGGCATGGATAGCGCCCCGAATTCGGCCTTGCGAACACTAGGGGCTTCGCCGAAATTTAAAATTATAGAATTTTATGGCTAAGTGAGAGTGTTCAAGCATTATAAGTCTGGTTGCCTAGTTCGTCGTGTTGAGCGCCTCCCTAGATGGACCCAAATATGGGAACAAGAGTGATCAAATTTATACCGAACACCCCAGCACTCGTGGCATGAGGGCTGAAGCCGACGACTTGCCATCTCTCAGATTTGATAAACAGCCGCATAGAAGGTAATATTTTAAATCAACAAGCGTTGCTTATCGCATATGAACAATGCTTTCTGCGCACAGGATAACAAAATGCGAGTTCACTCAAATATTACATTATTGAAGCACTCACCCGCAATAGTGCGGGCACCCTTCAGGACACTCTTGTAATACATCTCGGGCGTGCGATACTCCTTGCCCGGCGGTGGCACGTCCGTCACAAGCTTCTCAGCATCCATCTTGCCCTAGTGCACCTTAGCACGGGCAAGGGCCCAACGGGCACCTTCAATACAGGAGGATCGCTTGATGACCTCAACCCATGGACACGCATCCACCAGCCGCTGCACCAGGCCGAAGTAGCTCCCAGGCATGGCCTCATTGGGCCACAGCAGAACTATGAGGCCCTTCATGGCCTGTTCGGCCACCTTGTGGAGCTCGACCAGCTGCTTCAGCTGGTCTCTAAGGGGAACCGGATGTCCGGCCTCAGCATACTGAGACCAGAAGACCTTCTCCGTCGAGCTCCCCTCCTCGGCCCTGTAGAAAGCGGCAACATTGGACACGCTGCAGGGCAGATCTGCGAACGCTCCTGGAGAGCTCCGAATTCGGGTAAGTAACACGTAATCCACATCCACATGCTTTCTTTGCATGAAAAATGCCTTACCCGACGCTATTTTCTTCAACGCCTCGATTTCCTGGAGGGCCTTGTAGGCTTCAGCCTTAGCGGCTTTGGCACTCTCAAGAGCCGATGCAAGCTCGGACTCTCGAGTCTTCGAGTCACGCTCCAAACTCTCATGTTTTTCCACGAGAGCCTGGAGCTCTTGCCGTACCTCTGCCACCCGCGCCTCCCGCTTCTCTCGCTCGGTGCGCTCCACGGCCGCATTACGTTCGGCCACAGACACCGCTTCCTTCAGGGTCGCCACCTCGTTTGTGGCCCCTGCAATACCCACGTTATCCTTGTCATTCTTTTTGCAACCAAATCCTTTTCTGTAAGGTACAACTTTAATAAGGTGCTACTCACCTTCTTTGTCCTCGAGCTGCTTCTTGGCACGGCCGAGCTCGTTCTCGGACCGCTCGAGGTTTTGCTTCAAAGCATTGACCTCTGCAGTCAGTGCGGCATAGCTCAGCAGGGTAGCCTGCAATCCCATATCGACATATCTTTTATGACTCCTGCGTATATCTTTTTAGATCCTCAGTCTGGCTTTTCTTTCCGAACACCGAACCTAGCATCAGGGGCTACTGTCTATGCGGTACTATTTTACATATATTAATATTCTTACCTCAAAGCCTGATAGAAGGCTGCTGCAGGCTTCGGTCAGCCCGCTTTTGGCGAGCTAGACCTTCTGAATCACCGCACTCATGACAGTGCGGTGTTCCTCCTCGATGGAAGCGCTGTTGAGCGCCTCCAGCAAGTTATCCGGCGCCTCCGGTTGGACGGAGGCCGCCGGCGCCACGGTCTTGCCCTTCTTACGAAGGGACCGCCCGCCGGACTCTGGAACCACTACAGGTTCCGGTGCGGAGTCCGGCACGAAGTCCGGGAGGTCGCCCTGTGCCACCTCCGGGTCCTCCTCCTCCGGATGGGTCCCTTTCTGGGATCCCACCTCGACGTCGTCAGCATCACGGGGAGAAGAGGTGGTTGGAAGTGAAGTGCTGTTCACATTCGACGAGCCCAAGGACCCGCTCGATGAAGTGGGAAGATCGTCCTTGGGCGGACTGCAGGGTTGTATGCGGCGTTAGAAAGACACCAAGTGGCAAAAAGAAAAATCATGAAGTCATTCGGGAGTCCGGATACTTACGATCTCGCTAGGGGCTTGGCCCTTGGAGGCCAATCCTCGTCGTCGTCACCGGCGTTGGCGGAACAGTCCGGGGGAAGAGTCCTTCCTTCTTGGACCCTTCGGCCTCCCTAGCTGGGGAGGCCTTCCTTTTCTTCCCTCCCCCTGCTGGGGGAGAGACCTTTTTCTTCTCCTCGTCCTCGGGGGAGGAGTCTGCCTTGGAGTCATCGGACACCTGAAAACGGGAACTCTTTCGAGTACCCGTGGCCTCCCTCTTGGCCTTCTTCTCCGGCACCACATGGGGTGCCGGAACCAGCAGCCCCGCCAGATGGGCATCCACTGGGTCTTCTGGCAAGGGGGCCGGACAGTTAGCCTGCTCGGCCTTCTTCAACCAGTCCTGTCAAAGGAAAGGGAGTTTAGATCCCGCATAGAGTCAAACTATGGAAAACAAGTGTCCCGTAAAGGGTAAAATCATTTACCTCATCAGCCTGACGCTGCGAGCGGAATCCGCGATCTTCGGTAGCGGATGCGGGGGCCTCGTCGCCCTTAAAAAGCACCTTCCAGGCATCTTCGTACCTAGTGTCGAAGAGCCCGCTCAAGGTTCGGTGCTGAGCCGGATCGAACTCCCACAGTTTAAAGGCCCGTTGTTGGCACAGGAGGATCCGGCGGATGAGCATGACCTGGACTACGTTGACAAGCTTGAGCTTCTTGTCCACCAGCTTCTGGATACAGGCTTGGAGTCCGGTCAGCTCCTCCGAATTGCCCCAAGTCAGGCCACTCTCCTTCCAAGAGGTGAGCCGTGTGGGGATGCCAGATCTGAATTCGGGGGCCGCTGCCCATTTAGGGTCACGCGGCTCGGTGATGTAGAACCACCCCAATTGCCACCCCTTGATGGTTTCCACGAAGGCGCCCTCGAGCCAAGTAACGTTGGGTATCTTGCCCACCATGGCGCCTCCGCATTCCGCTTGGTTCCCCTTCACGACCTTCGACTTGACATTGAAAATCTTGAGCCACAAGCCGAAGTGGGGCTGGATGCAGAGGAAAGCCTCGCACACGACGATAAACGCCGAGATGTTGAGGATCAAATTCGGGGCCAGATCATGGAAATCCAGGCCGTAGTAGAACATGAGCCCCCGGACAAAGGGGTGAAGTGGGAAGCCCAGTCCGCGGAGGAAATGGGGAAGGAATACCACCCTCTCATGGGGCCTGGGGGTGGGGATGAGCTGCCCCTTGTTGGAGAGCCAGTGCGCGATGTCGCTGGACAGGTATCCGGCGCCGCGTAGCCTCTCGATGTGCCCCTCCGTAACGGAGGAGGCCATCCACTTGCCTCCCGCTTCGGACATGGCTGGAGAAGGTCGAGGCGAGATGTGCGCACTTGGGCACTGGAGCTCGAGTGCGCGGAGATGGATAAGCAAAGGAGGAAGAAGGCGTAGGTAAAAAGGTGGATCCTTATCCCCTTATATATGGGCAGACGAAACTATGCGTCCCCACCGGCCTGGTAAAACTCGCTTTTCTCCCAAGCGCCGCAATCAATGGCGCGGTTGGGTTACCCACGTCCGTATTGATGAGAATCCCGGAATAAGGGGAACACGATCTCTGCTTCGACAAGACGTGCCAAGGAAACCGCTTCGCTAAATGCGCTGAGGCGATATAATAAAAACGATTCAAGTAAAGGCTTGGTTGTGGTGTGACGCCACGCCACGAAATACGTCAGCAGATTGAACTTGTGTGAATATTATTCTCTCTACGGTGGAATGTGGAATTTATTTTCCAGAGCCGGACACTATCCTAGTGTTCACAATCTTCTACAAATTATTCGGAGAAGGAACCCGCCTTGCAATGCTGAAGACAATATGCGCGCTGGACTCGTCGTCATTGAAGCCTGGTTCAGGGGCTACTGAGGGAGTCCTGGACTAGGGGGTGTCCGGATAGCCGAACTATCATCATCGGCCGGACTCCAAGACTATGAAGATACAAGATTAAAGACTTCGTCCCGTGTCCGGATGGGACTTTCCTTGGCGTGAAAGGCAAGCTTGGCGATGCGGATATGTAGATCTCCTACCATTGTAACCGACTCTGTGTAACCATAGACCTCTTCGGTGTCTATATAAACCGGATGGTTTTAGTCCGTAGGACAACGACAATAACAACAATCATACCATAGGCTAGCTTCTAGGGTTTAGCCTCCTTGATGTTGTGGTAGATCTACTCTTGTAACATCCACATCATCAATATCAATCAAGCAGGATGTAGGGTTTTACCTCCATCAAGAGGGCTCGAACCTGGGTAAAACATCGTGTCCCTTGTCTTCTGTTACCATTCGCCTAGATGCATAGTTCGGGACCCCCTACCCGAGATCCGCCGGTTTTGACACCGACAATGTGCTTCACTTATATTTTTTGAGCTAGATAATTTTGCTCTAGTGCTTCGCTTATATCTTTTTAGAGCATGGTGGTGGTTTTATTTTATAGAAATTATTGATCTCTCATGCTTCGCTTATATTATTTTGAGAGTCTTTTAGAACAACATGGTAATTTGCTTTGGTTATAAAATTAGTCCTAATATGATGGGCATCCAAGATTGGTATAATAAAAACTTTCATATAAAGTGCGTTGAATACTATGAGAAGTTTGATTCTTTATGATTGTTTTGAGATATGAAGATGGTGATATTAGAGACATGCTAGTAGAGTAGTTGTGAATTTGAGAGGTACTTGTGTTAAAGTTTGCGATTCCTATAGCATGCACATATGGTAAACCGTTATGTGATGAAGTTGGAGCATGATTTATTTATTGATTGCCTTCCTTATGTGTGGTGGTGGGGATCGCGCGATGGTTAACTCCTACCAACCCTTCCCCTAGGAGCATGCGTGTAGTACTTTGTTTTGATTACTTGTATATTTTTTCAATAAGTATGTGAGTTCTTTATGACTAATGTTGAGTCCATGGATTATACGCACTCTCACCGTTCCATCATTGCTAGCCTCTCTAGTACCGCGCAACTTTCGCCAGTACCACAAACCCACCATATACCTTCCTCAAAACAGTCACCATACCTACCTATTATCACATTTCCATAGCCATTCCAAGATATATTGCCATGAAACTTTCCACCATTTCATTTATTATGACACACTCCTTCATTGTCATATTGCTAGCATGATCATGTACTTGACATCGTATTTGTGGCAGCCACCCTTCATAATTTTTCATACTTGTCACTCTTGAATCATTGCACATCCCTGTACACCACAGGAGGCATTCACATAGAGTCATATTTTGTTCTAAGTATTGAGTTGTAATTCTTGAGTTGTAAGTAAATAAAAGTGTGATGATCTTCATTATTAGAGCATTGTCCCATGTGAGGAAAGGATCATGGAGACTATGATTCCCCCACAAGTCGGGATGAGACTCCGAACTAAAAAAAAGAGGCCATAAAACAATAAGAGAAAAGGCCCAAATAAAAAAATAAAAAATGAGACAAAAAGAGAGAAGGGACAATGCTACTATCCTTTTACCACACTTGTGCTTCAAAGTAGCACCATGATCTTCATGATAGAGAGTCTCCTGTGTTGTCACTTTCATATACTAGTGGGAATTTTTCATTATAGAACCTGGCTTGTATATTCCAATGACGGGCTTCCTCAAAGTGCCCTAGGTCTTCGTGAGCAAGCAAGTTGGATGCACACCCACTTAGTTTCTTTTGTTGAGCTTTCATACACTTATAGCTCTAGTGCATCCGTTGCATGGCAATCCCTACTCACTCACATTAATATCTATTGATGGGCATCTCCATAGCCCATTGACACGCCTAGTTGATGTGAGACTATCTTCTCCTTTTTTGTCTTCTCCACAACCACCATTCTATTCCACTTATAGTGCTATGTCCATGGCTCATGCTCATGTATTGCGTGAAGATTGAAAAAGTTTGAAAATACTAAAGTATGAAACAATTGCTTGGCTAAAACCGGGGTTGTGCATGATTAAATACTTTGTGTGATTAAGATAGAGCATAGACAGACTATATGATTTTGTAGGGATAACTTTCTTTGGCCATGTTATTTTGAGAAGACATGATTGCTTTGTTAGTATGCCTGATGTATTATGTCAATATTAAACTTTTGTCTTGAATCTTTCGGATCTGAACATTCATGCCACAATAAAGAAAATTACATTGATAAATATGCTAGGTAGCATTCCACATCAAAAATTCTGTTTTTATCATTTACCTACTCGAGGACGAGCAGGAATTAAGCTTGGAGATGCTTGATACGTCTCCAACATATATATAATTTTTTATTGTTCCATGCTATTATATTATCTGTTTTGGATGTTTAATGGGCTTTAATATGCTCTTTTATATTATTTTTGGGACTAACCTATTAACCGGAGGCGCAGTGCCAGTTTCTATTTTTGTTTTGCCTATTTTAGTGTTTTACAGAAAAGGAATATCAAATGGAGTCCAAACAGAATGAAACCTTCGCGAGGATCTTTCTTGGGCCGAAAGCAATCCAGAAGACTTGGAGTTGAAGTCTGGGACTCTACGAGGAAGCCACGAGGCAGGAGGGCGCGCCCAGGGGGGGTAGGCGCGCCCCCACCCTCGTGGGCCCCTCGTAGCTCCACTGACGTACTTCTTTCACCTATATATACTCTTATACCCTAGAAACATCAGGGAGAGCCACGAAACCACTTTTCCACCACCGCAACCTCCTGTACCCGTGAGATCTCATCTTGGGGACTTTTCCGGCGATCTTCCGGAGTGGGAATCGATCA
>NC_057798.1:472144362-472159246 GCF_018294505.1 Triticum aestivum | reverse complement strand
CAGTCCCGCCGCCGCCTATGGCCCCCTCGGCGCCCCCGGCGCCTGTGGCCGGTCCGATCACCCGCGCCCGTACGGGCATCTTTCGCCCGAGATCGCGCTACGCCTCGGATGACTACGTGCATGCTGCGTCCACCTCTGAGACGTCACCGTTGCCACCGCTCTTCGTGACCCGCCTGGATGGCTGCGATGCAAGAGAAGTTTGACGCCCTGTTGTGCAACCGGACGTGGCAGCCTGTTCCCCGTCCCGGGCACACCAACGTGATTACCGGGAAGTGGGTCTTTAAACACAAGCTCCGTCCTGATGGTACCCTTGATCGCTACAAAGCGCGCTGGGTCATTCGTGGCTTCCGACAGCGTGCTGGCATCGACTTCACCGACACTGTCGTGGAATTATCACGTCAGATGTCCTTGTGAAAGGACTTAGTCATGGAGCCATCGCAACGGGTTAGCTTGAAGGGGTTAAACCGGACAAGGGACACGGGAGTTATACTAGTTCGGCCCCTTCGATGAAGGTAAAAGCCTACATATAGTTGTGATGGGATTGATTGGGTTTCGATGATTAGGGAGCGGAATACGCTTGCCTGAGTCTCGAGTTGTTGTCTGTCGTCCCTAAACCGCCGCCGGGTCGCCCCTTTATATACACAGGTTGACGCCCGGCCGGTTTACAGAGTCCCGAGGCCGACTTATACAAAGTGCCTGGCTCGGTCTCTCCTTTCCTAACTTATACTACAAGTTTACATAGTCATGGCGGTTTACCACTATGGGCCCTAATCTGCCTTTGGGCTTCGGGCTTCTATGCTTCTTTAGTAAAGCGCCATCTTCTAGATCTTCATGGGCTTTAACATAATCAAGGGTGAACCGGACCCTCCTGGCCGGTTTATACTCAGTAGCTATATCCTCCACATTAGGCCCCAGATTGATTTGAATTTGTTCATGTCAATCTTCAATACTTCAAATATCCCTTGCAGGCATCTTCTTGTACTTTCGTAAACTGCCATATTGTCTTCTCCTGAAACTTTGTAAACCGCCGTGACGTCATCCTCTGAACGCAGCAACGGTCCATCATGACATCATCTATGTAAACAATAATTAAAAAAGATTCCCTTCACTTAATGGTTATCCCGAAAATCGAGGTGACAGGCGCACTTATCCTGCCGTTTCAGGCTCCTTGATTCCCGCGCCTGCCGTTTTACTCTCTCCTCTATAAATAAGGTCCGAGGGCCCTTCTATCTTTTCCCCTTTTGCCTTCTTCTTCCTCGCGACGCCCAAGCTCTGGAGCTCCGCCGCCGTCCGCGACCTTCGAGATCTGCATCAACAAAGGCCTCTGCATCAACCTGAAACGGACCAGACTTTCGTCATCCTTCTTCCGCAGTAGATCTGTAGTGGTAAGCTTCCTTTCTCCTTCGTCTTTAGATCTGTCTCTAGGGTTCCCGAGTTCTTCCGCACAGTTCTTCATCTTTCTTTGTTCTTCCATCTGCCGCGACAATTTTTTGACCCAGTAATAGTGTAGATCTCATGCGGTAGATACCCTTCGTCCATTTTTAATGCTAGCAGATCGTTCTTTTACCTCTGTAGAGTACATGGCCTTCCCTGCCCCATTTAGCTCCTTTATAACTCAGATAAAAACTGCTTTACAGATGTTGGTAGATCCAAATAATTTTGACCATTGTGTGAAACCTGTTTCTGTCAATACTTAGCAGAAATTTCAAATTCTGGCCATTCTGCCTATAGGCGGTTTAACTCCTTAATAGTCAATCCGCCATATAGCATTAGCCCTCTCTTAAACCGCCAACTGAACTTCCACAATATTCTTCTCCGGTTTAACACTGAATTAGATACCTTAAACCGGCACTTTTATTTTCAGTTTCTCTTTCCGGAATGTCGAAGCAATTTTCTGCTTGCAAGTGGGTTCCATCCCGGATTACAGAGACCCAGATCAATGGTTATGTCACCACTGGTGCCTTAGCCTCAAAGAGGGCTCTCCACTGGCGAGTTCCGGAATCGGAATGTCCACCTAAACCTCAATAAGGAGAGGTGATTGTTTTTATGCAACACTTAGACCGGGGATTCAGTCCGCCCGGATCAAAAAATTTCCGGGATGTCCTCGCAAGCTTCCAACTCCATCCGCAAGATATCGGTCCAAACTCCGTATCAAACATATGCAACTTTCAAGTATTCTGTGAAGTCTATCTTCAAGAAGAGCCAACCGTGGAGTTATTCCGGGATTTCTTTCATCTGAACCGCTGCACAGAATTCTCAGATGGCCCCAACACAGAGCTTGGTGGCGTGTCAATTCAAAAAAGGAAAGAAGTTGATTTCCCTCATGCCAAACATCATAGCCATCCTAAAGATTGGAACCAGACTTGGTTTTACTGCCGAAACACTGCTCCTGATGGATAAAATCCCTTGCCGGGCTACCACCCTCATCGGCTTAGCAATGGCCACCCACTGCCTCCGCGTTTAACCGCCACAGAACGGAAGAATTTCGCTCCTCAACTCGCCAAGCTCCGGGCTCTGATGGCCAACGGTTTAACTGGCATTGATCTTGTCCGCTGCTGGGTTTCTTGGGGCATTCTGCCTTTGAGCCGCCACCCCGGATTGATGCATGAGTATACCGGCAATGTAAAAGACCCTCAACGATATCATGAAGTAATAATGACCGACCTTGAAATCACCGAATGTGTAAAGAAGATGCTTGATGAACCGGTCTCTGCATGTAGCCAAACCGGTTTGGCTCCGTTTTACGTCTCCAATAAACCGCCGTCGGTAAGTTTATGTACACACTTCCCTGATTTACTTCCGTATTAACTGTCTACTAACCTTTCTCTACCTTAATCTCAGGCCAACAGCTCTTTCTGGAAACGGACTAAACCGGCCCGTGCTCCTCGTGTAAAAACCAAGGCCACCAAGAAGCCTGGAAAGAAGAAAACCGCCGAATCTTCTGATCCGCCGGAGGAGGAAGAATCAGATGCTGAGGTAGAACTTGACTCACTTGGCTCCCTTTTCGTATATCTTATTGACAATGACCCTCTTCAGGATGACGCTGAGGCCAGCCATGCAGATCATGTTGAGGTAATTATTCTTTCTTCCGACTCAGATCCTGTGCCAGTTCAAAGAATGCGTCGTATAGTCCGGAAAGTAAAACAATCTCACCCCCTTGCTCATTTGGATCCAAAATTTTCTTTGAAGAAACGGCAAGTGGAAGAACGTCGCACAACCCGGCATAGTGGTCAACAAATCACTTCGTCCGGTTTAGCTGATACACCCTCCCGAAAACACCGTCCAGAGGTGATTTGTTCTCCTAAAAAACAATATCCTTTAAAAGGTTTCCTCCGATGCCCTCTCAATCCGTCTGACCCGAATTACTAGGCTTCTTCCAGCTCGTCTGGCGGTTCATCAACCACCCAATTGCCTCCTCTCAAAGTTGTCGCTGGGTAAGTGTTACCTGATTTATAACTTTATTTGTCGGTTTACCATACTCTAACCTTTAATGTTATAGAGCCAAAGCTCGATTAAGCAAGAAGGCCAAGACCAGTGACCCTACTATTGAAGTTGATCCGGAAAAGACGCCGGAGCATCAGGACGAACACCCAAAAGTTGCCATGGACAGCTCCGCTGGGCCGAATCAAGATGGTAATGCTAACCCGCCAGAAGTTGAACCGACTGCAGAAGCTGACACTTCACATCCTCCTACTCCGCCAAGCCCAGCAATGGAACAACGGGACTCAATTGCTGATCCGCCAAGTCCAATTATCAAACCGCCAAGCCCTTCCACGAAAATACCAAGTCCAGTTCAGAATATTGATTCTTCCAGCCCGGCCAAGGATGATGACATTGTCGTTACAGGCACTGCATATAACGCCCCTGGTAATCCGGTTGTTCTGTCAAAGCACACTGCTAAGGATGAATTTGCTGCCATGAACAAGGGGAAAGGGAAGACTGATTTGTCTGCTTATACCGATCTCACTGCTCAAGATCTTCATTCCGGCTTTCTGAACCGGCTGTATACAAGCCGCGACTTTGAAGCTGGTTTAGTAAATCTGATGAAGGAACGTTATGAGGTAAACATTATTGCTTCTTGTTATGTACCTTCAGTGCATTGTAGCCCCCAAGGGCCGGTTTATCTTGAAAAAGTCAAACCGGGACTTCATATACTTCATGCGGTAACTTGTGAAACTTTCTTTGTCTGATCAAACACACATTAGCCCCCAAGTGCCAGGATTAAAACTTGTATTAATCCGTGGGACTTCAAATACCCACATAAAAAATGATCCGCATTAGCCCCCAAGTGCCGAGTGTATAACTGGTTATATGCTTGGGACTTTGAAAAGATATTAACATGCTCTCTTGTTGTTGTAGAGTGAAATAAATCAACAAATCTCTCAAATTGTTGATCTTCGAGCAAATCTTGAAACCCAACAAACAGAATCCACCAAGGCCAAGGAGGAGCTGACAACCGCCTTGACCACCATGGAGCAGCTTAAAGAATGGTTTAAGTATGAACGGGCCAACTGGGACACCGAGAAGGCCGGACTGGTGAAGCGGGCGGAGACTGCTGAAGCGGCTTTTGAACCGGTGGCAGAAGAATTGTCTGGACTGAAGCGCCAAATCAATGCCATGACCTCTGCCATATTTGGTAAGTAGTGTTGCCAAAAGTTGTATCTCTTTGAAATTTCATCGTTTTAACATGTACTTCCTAAACCAATATAGGGAGTCGCGTCGCTCACCTGGGTTCTGACATGCGGAAGAAGCTTAAAGCGGCATATACACTGATTGAACAGCTGTATACCGACGCTCAACGGGTTATATGCGCAGCTTCATATGATAATGCGGCACCAACACTTATTATAGATACGCTGGATCGTCTCTCAATGACGCCAGCGCAAATAGAAGAGCTGAAGCGATCCGCTGCTCGGGCAGGTGCTTTGCTGACGCTGACTCGAGCCAAGGCATGGATAGCTGATCTTCATCCGGCTGATATATCCAAAGGCTTCCCCAGTGCACAAGAAAATGGCGAAGAATTTGACAATGACGCCCTCAAACGGATAACAAGGGAGATGCGTCCTTTGGCGAGTCAACTAGTAGAAGAGGCGAACCTGACGGTTCATCGATCTTTCTATGATGCAAACAACAAACGGGTTGAAGCTGTGATTCCTGAAGTGCAGAACCTCATTCCACCAATCCGTAAGCACACTTACGCTCCTGACGTTGATCCGGCTGAGCTTATAAGTGAAGAGGCTGTCTTTCAGGCCTTGACCCGGATTAACTGGACCACCAATGACTTCCAGTCATTGGATGAGGAGGAGGCTGAACCGACGCTAGATGACCCATCTACCTCACGTCAACCCGGTGATGAAGCTTAATCCGTCAAGGCGGTTGACATATCATGAACAATCCATGAATAATTCCATATTTTGGGCCTTGGAGTGCCATGTAATAGGATAGCAAAAAACTTATGATGATCTGCTGCCATCGTGCAAGAGATATTTTGCGTGGATCCGCCATATCAATGTAAATTTTGTTCCAAGTATCATAATATGCAATTCCTGTATTCATAAAAAGACAAAGGGTCCTGGCGGTTTACCGCCGGACGGGTCATAATGCCCAAAATAGGCCGGATTGATAATCAAATCATAAAAATATGAAATTATACATACCGGTAATATAAGATCCCTGGTTAGTTGGCTGGCCAACTTGAATTGTGACAAGGGTGAAAAATCCAAATCTGAATTATTTGTATCTCCGTCATTTTCTGATGTCGTAGATTAAGTCATACCGGGTGATGATTCACGCCAGATGATCCGGGCTGTTGACAGGAAGTCAACGCCGAGCCGGGTTAAGAAACTCTGGTTTAAAATGAAGGTCTGTCAACGTGTAGTTGCAAACCAAGCCGGTTTAAGGAATACCGGGCGAAGAAGATGACTGATCAAGCCAAGAAAAATCGGTTTAACATAAAATACAGCAGAAACTCAAATGGAAACCGTGTAGTCGAGGATTTTTGGGGGCTGCCAGGCCCAAATGCGAGGCTTTTTGTGGGCTGCCAGGCCACTGAGTTGAACCATTTAACAAAGCCTTTTAAGATGGACCTCCAACTAACCAATCACCGTTTTAACTTTGACAAGTGCAGGGTCTCAAGGAGAGTAACTGACAAACGTTCGAAGGGCCGTGCTAGGATGACCTGGATAGGAGTGTCTTACTTGATGAAGGCAGGTTAACCCGGGGTTTTAGGTAAATGTACCAGGCTTCCAAGCCGTGGGTCGATACCCAGCTACAAGGGTCCATTCAAACTTCTTGGTATTGGACCAAGGAGCCCCCAAGTAACGTGATGAGCTGTGCTCATTAGGTGCCTATGTTTGAGTTGTGCATAGCATCAAAACTCTCTTTGGCCCTTTGGGTGTGAAGCTCCCAAGCTTTGTGATGAGCTGTGCTCATTGGGTGCCTATGTTTGAGTTGTGCATAGCATCGAAACTCTCTTTGGCCCTTTGGGTGTGAAGCTCCCAAGCTTTGTGGCGTGATAGCCGGTTTAACGGGTAGTACTCTGCTTTGTCAGCTGAAACCCCCATGTAGCTCAAAGAATATTTGAGAAAAAACAGCAGAGGCCCCGCTTTAAAGCAAGGATGCTGATTTATTTATTGATGATAATATATACATTGTCAAAATATGTACATAAAAAAGAGCATGTGGCTCAAGTGTAGTAAGGCCTGAGGAGAGCTATGTTCCAGGGCCGCCGGGTCTCCTCCTCAGATTTGCGTGAGTCATCTCGAACGTCAATGAGGTAGTATGATCCGTTGTGCAGATTCTTGCTGACCACAGAGGGTCCTTCCCAAGGCGGGGATAATTTGTGTATGCCGGTCTGATCCTGGATAAGCCGGAGCACCAAGTCACCTTCTTGAAAGGCTCTTGTCCTAACCCGACGGCTATGATAACGCCGCAGGTCTTGTTGATAAACCGCCGAGCGTGCCAAAGCCATATCCCGCTTCTCATCTAGCAAATCCAGTGCCTCTTGGCGGGCTTTCTCGTTATCCGCTTCAACATAATTAGCAACCCGGGGCGAATCATGACGTATATCACTTGGGAGAACCGCCTCTGCCCCATAGACCATAAAGAAAGGCGTGTATCCTGTTGATCGATTGGGGGTGGTGTTGATGCTGCACAACACAGAAGGTAATTCTTCCACCCAACAACCCGGCGTCCGCTTCAAGGGAATCATGAGCCGGGGTTTAAGGCCCTTTAAGATTTCTTGATTAGCTCGCTCTGCTTGACCGTTGGATTGAGGGTGTGCCACAAATGCTAGGTCAAGCCGGATGTGCTCCCTCTGACAGAAATCCTCCATCTCACCTTTGGAGAGGTTAGTACCATTATCCATGATAATGTTGTGTGGGTAGCCAAAACAGAAAATAATCTTTTTGAGAAATTGAACCGCCGTAGCTGCATCACAGTTGCTAATAGGCTCCGCTTCAACCCACTTGGTGAATTTATCAACTGCCACCAACAGGTGGGTCTTCTTGTCCCGGGAACGTTTAAAGGGTCCCACCATATCAAGCCCCCAAGTAGCAAAAGGCCAAGTGATGGGAATCATCCGTAGCTCCTGAGCCGGAACATGAGCTCTGCGTGAAATTTTTTGACAAGCATCACATCGCTTTACCAGATCCTCCGCATCAGCATGAGCTGTCAACCAGTAAAACCCGTGACGAAAAGCTTTTGCAACCAGGGACTTTGAACCGGCATGATGACCACAATCCCCTTCATGAATTTCCCGGAGGATCGCTTGGCCTTCCTCCAGAGAAACACAACGCTGAAATACGTCTGAAACGCTACAGCGGTGCAACTCGCCATTGTGAATAACCATGGACTTAGAGCGCTGGACTATCTGTCGGGCCAGGACTTGATCATTTGGTAGCTCACCCCGGCTCATATATGCCAGATATGGAACCGTCCAATCTGGCACGGCATGTAAAGCGGCCACCAACTGCACCTCCAGATCAGGAACAGCCAGATCCTCTTCTGTTGGCAATTTAACAGACGGGTTATGCAAGATATCTAAAAAGGTGTTAGGAGGTACCGGTTTACGCTGATATCCAAGCCGGCTTAAAGCATCTGCCGCTTTGTTTTTGCGCCGATCAATATGCTCAACCTGGTAACCTTTGAAGTGACCCGCCACAATATCTACCTCACGCCTGTAAACCGCCATGAGTGGATCCTTAGAATCCCAAGTACCATAAACTTGCTGAGCCACCAGATCAGAATCTCCGAAACAACGAACTCGAGTTACGTTCATCTCCTTAGCCACACGGAGACCATGAAGCAGAGCTTCATACTCAGCTGCATTGTTAGTACAAGGAAACATCAAGCAGAGGACATAGCAAATTTTATCACCTCGGGGGGAGGTAAGGACAACTCCAGCCCCCGAGCCTTCCAACTGCCTTGATCCATCGAAATGAATAGTCCAATACGTATTATCCGGCTTCTCTTCCGGTGCTTGTAACTCGGTCCAGTCATTGATAAAGTCCACAAGAGCCTGAGACTTGATGGTTGTGCGAGGCACATACTTCAAACCATGTGGACCAAGCTCAATTGCCCACTTTGCAACCCGGCTAGTTGCTTCTCTGTTTTGGATGATATCGCCCAAGGGAGCAGAACTAACCACTGTGATGGGGTGACCTTGAAAATATTGCTTGAGTTTTTGACTGGCCATAAAAACCCCATACACCAACTTTTGCCAATGCGGATAGCGTTGCTTTGACTCGATCAGAACTTCACTGATGTAGTATACCATCCGTTGAACCGGATATTCCTTCCCAGCCTCTTTACGCTCTACCACGATAGCCACACTGACCGCTCGGGCATTAGCAGCCACATATAATAGTAAAGGCTCATGATCAACTGGGGCTGCAAGAACTGGCGGTTCAACCAACTGCCATTTTAACTCCTCAAAGGCCGCATTGGCCGCATCACTCCAGACGAAATCATCCGTCTTCTTCAACATCTGATACAAGGGAATGGCCTTCTCACCCAGACGACTGATAAACCGGCTGAGGGCTGCAATCCGGCCTGCGAGACGCTGAACATCATTGATACATGTCGGTTTAGCCAAGGATGTGATTGCCTTGATCTTTTCCGGATTGGCCTCAATGCCCCTGTTAGACACAAGAAAACCGACCAGTTTGCCTGCCGGAACACCAAAAACACACTTATCCGGGTTAAGCATCATCTTGTAAACCCAGAGGTTGTCAAACGTCTCCTTGAGATCAGCTATCAATGTCTCCTTTTCCCTGGATTTCACCACAATGTCATCCACATAGGCATGAACATTACGCCCAATCTGCGTGTGAAGACAATTTTGCACACAACGCTGATAAGTTGCCTGAGCACTCTTGAGCCCAAAGGGCATAGAAACATAGCAGAAGGCTCCAAAGGGAGTGATGAAGGTTGTCTTCTCCTCGTCCTTAACTGCCATTTTGATCTGATGGTACCCTGAGTAAGCATCAAAAAAACTCAGGCGCTCACAACCCGTTGTCGCATCAATGATCTGATCAATACGCGGGAGAGCAAAAGGATCGGCCGGGCAAGCCTTATTTAAGTCCGTGTAGTCCACACACATGCGCCAAGTCCCGTTTTTCTTAAGAACCAGCACCGGATTAGCCAACCATTCAGGATGAAACACTTCAACGATAAACCCAGCAGCCAACAGCCGGGCTACCTCCTCCCCAATTGCCTTGCGTCTCTCTTCATTAAAGCGACGAAGAAATTGCTTGACCGGTTTAAACTTCGGATCAATATTAAGAGTGTGCTCAGCGAGTTCCCTCGGTACACCTGGCATGTCAGAAGGCTTCCATGCAAAGATGTCCCGGTTCTCACGGATGAACTCGATGAGCGCGCTTTCCTATTTTGGATCCAGATTGGTGCTGATGCTGAACTGCTTGGACGAATTGCCAGGTACAAAGTCAACAAGCTTCGTCTCATCAACCGGTTTGAAGTGTAGGGTTGGGTCATGCTCAGTGGTGGGCTTCTTCAGAGGGGTCATGTCTGCCGGATCAACATTCTCCTTGTAAAACTTTAACTCCTCTGTAGCACAAACCGACTCAGCGTAAGCCGCATCACTCTCTTCGCAATCCAAAGCGATTTTTCGACTGCCATGAACCGTGATGGTTCCTTTGTGACCCGGCATCTTGAGCTGTAAGTAATTATAACAAGGCCTGGCCATGAATTTTGCATAAGCCGGTCGTCCGAACAGTGCGTGATACGGGCTCTGGATTCTCACCACCTCAAAAGTCAATGTCTCAGACCGGGAATCATGTTCATCCCCAAACACAACTTCCAAGGCAATCTTTCCCACTGGATATGCTGATTTTCCTGGTACCACGCCATGGAACACGGTATTGGACGGTTTAAGATTCTTATCTGTCAACCCCATTCAATGGAATGTCTCATAATACAAAATATTAATACCGCTTCCTCCATCCATGAGTACTTTGGTGAACTTGTAACCTCCCACCTGAGGTGCCACCACCAGAGCTAGCTGACCCGGATTGTCAACCCGGGGCGGATGATCCTCCCTACTCCACATGATGGGTTGTTCTGACCACCGCAGATAGCGTGGAACTGCCGGTTCAACCGCATTAACTGCCCTCTTATGCAGCTTCAGATCACGCTTGCACAGACTAGTGGTGAATACATGATATTGTCCACCATTCAGCTTCTTCGGGTGACTCTGGTAACCCGACTGTTGCTGATTCCCTTGACCACTCTGTTGGTTATTGCCACCTTGGTTGTTCTGGTTACTATGATTATTTTGAAACCCAAAGCTTGAACCGCCGCCACCATGAAAACTAGGACCTGAACCGCCCGACGGGCCCTGATCATACCGGAAGAGATCAGAATTTTTGAACTCCTTCATGATGTTGCAATCCTTCCAGAGATGTGTTGCAGGGACTTCTTTGGTTCCATGCTTTGGACAGGGCTGATTCAATAAGCGCTCCAGATTCATCGCCCCACCACGCTGGGGCGGTTTACCCCTACGACGCTGCACATTAGCATTAGCCACAAAATCTGAATCCGCTTTACACTTACCATTATTCCCATGGCCTCCCTGGTTGTGCTGCTATCCCTTCGCACTGTCGTTCCTCTTTCCCTTCTCCGGTTTCTCATTATCAGAATCGGGATCCTTGGTATTATCAGAATCGGCATATTTTACCAAGGCTACCATGAGGGTTCCCAGGTCATTGCAGTGGCGCTTGAGCCATCCCGACTTCTCCTTCAGTGACTTAAACCGGCAATTACGTTCCAGCGTGATAATCGCTTGGCCAGCGTTAATTCGGTCGGACGAGTGCAAAACTTCTGAGACCCGGCGCACCCAATGAGTTGTGGACTCATTCTCACCCTGAACACAAGCATCCAGATCTATAATGGACATGGGCTGTTTGCACGTATCCTTAAAATTGGCTATAAACCGGGCCTTCAACCGATCCCATGACTTGATGGAGTTAGCTGGTAGATTTTTCAACCAAGTGCGGGCTGGTCCTTCCAACATCATCATGAAGTACTTTGCACAAGCTGCTTCATCCACATCCAGCATCTCCATTGCCATCTCATAAGTCTCGACCCACGCCTCAGGTGGCTGATCCACCGTATAGTTAGGCACCTTGCGTGGTCCCTTGAAATCTTTGGGCAGACGCACGTTACGGAGAGCCGGAATAAGGCACGGTACACCCCAGGAACTGAAAGCAAGCCCGGTGCCTCTGTCAACCGACACTGTTGGCTGAACTGGGGCGGGTTGATAATGATCCAAAGCGCCATCCCTTCGAGCCCTGCCATGGTCCACTAACTCCTGAGCATTGCGACACCGCGCGCTGCTAGACACCTCTGGTTCATCCATCCGCCTGCTATAACTTGGGCTCGGACGGGGGGTTGAATGGATCCTGTCTCGGCTATATGAATAAGCCTGTTGCTGCACTATGGCGGTTTGAAGAAGATCTCTCGCCCGCTGTGTCTCAACTGCCTCTATTGAATCTCCTTCCATTGGAATGGCTGCCAAGCGTGAAGCCGCAGCAATCATGTTATCCAGGGGGCTCAAAAAGTGACCCGGTGGTGTAGGCACATACTGTGGCGGGTTAACTGTCCGTCGGGGTAGCTCTGTTGCCCGTGGCTGATCCGAGGCAATCCTCGGTGCTTCGGCTCGGTCTGCGGCTTCCAGATTGCTCGGCCCAGCGCCTGGGGTCTGAAAGAGATTTAACCCTTCGTAAACCGGTGGCAGGCGCGACCGATACTTCCTTCGTAACACCTCCTCTGACGCGGTCCGGTCCAGCATGAGCCGGTAATTCTGTGCTTGTATCTGCTGTGCTTGAGCATTCAAAGCGGCCTATTCCTCAGCCATCCTATTATCCTCAGCCACCAGGTCTGCCTTAGCCTGCGTAATATTCTCCTTCAGCCTCGCAACTTCCGCATTGTGCCGATCCTGTGTCTCCGGGGTGATTGTCGCGGTTAACAAGGTCGCCCAAGCGTCCATTAGACCGGAGAGAACCTGCGCCGGCCGGCGCGCTGGGGTACCTGCCGCGGCCGCTGATCCGGTAGTCATTGCTGCGGTCGATGAAGACTGTAACACAGGTTGCGTGCCGGCCATGTAAATAGCAACCCGGCTCGGCGCTTTAGGGAGGTCCGGAATACTGTTTCCATCGGAATATCCCTCGGGCATACCGTCACGAATCTGGTACAAGGACTCGGTTTCGCCAGTGGATGACTCGCCGTCGGAATATACCGCCGTGTCGCCCTCAGATACCAGTTCAGATCCGATCCCATGGATGCATCCTACGAACGCACGCTTCACGGCGGGCGTAACCCGGGCTGGACTCGCACGCTGAGCCATCTCGACGAGGTCGGTGTAGATGTCCGGCTCAGGGCCCGGTTCGCCGATCTTGCCAATGAAGACATGAATTCCGCCGAAGGGGACCCGGTACCCGTACTCAATTGAGCCGGCCTCAGGGCCCCATCCTTCATCGTCGATGTAAAGCTTGCCGCGATGACTTTTGGTCATCCGGCCGATCACGTACCCCTTAAGTCCTTCAGAGCAGCCCTTCAAGAACTCGACACCATCGTGCGATAGCCCCACGGTGGGCGCCAACTGTCGTGGAATTATCACGTCAGATGTCCTTGTGAAAGGACTTAGTCGTGGAGCCATCGCAACGGGTTAGCTTGAAGGGGTTAAACCGGACAAGGGACACGGGAGTTATACTAGTTCGGCCCCTTCGATGAAGCGAAAAGCTACGTCTAGTTGTGATGGGATTGATTGGGTTTCGATGATCAGGGAGCGGAATACGCTTGCCTGAGTCTCGAGTTGTTGTCTGTCGTCCCTAAACCGCCGCCGGGTCGCCCCTTTATATACACAGGTTGACGCCCGGCCGGTTTATAGAGTACCGAGGCCGACTTATACATAGTGTCTGGCTCGGTCTCTCCTTTCCTAACTTATACTACAAGTTTACATAGTCATGGCGGTTTACCACTATGGGCCCTAATCCGCCTTTGGGATTCGGGCTTCTATGCTTCTTTAGTAAAGCGCCATCTTCTGGATCTTCATGGGCTTTAACATAATCAAGGGTGAACCGGACCCTCCTAGCCGGTTTATACTCAGTAGCTATATCCTCCACAAACACCTTTGCTCCGGTCATTAAGCCTGGCATGATATGCACGGTTCTCCACCTTGCGGTCTCCCGTGCTTGGCCGGTGCACCAGATGAACGTCTCCAACGCCTTCCTCCATGGTCACCTCGAGGAGCAGGTCTTCTGCCAGCAGCCCACTGGGTTTGTTGACCCGACGCTTCCCGACCACGTGTGCCTGCTTTCGCGGTCCTTGTACAGACTCAAGCAAGCTCCGCGCGCTTGGTACTAGCGCATCGCGGCGTTTCTCCACCAGCTTGGGTTCCGCTCTACCCGCTCGGATGCCTCACTCTTCGTCTATCATCAGGGCTCTGACACCGCCTACTTGCTGCTCTATGTCGACGACATCATCCTGACGGCATGTACGGCTGGTCTCCTCAGTCAGCTCACGGCTCGTCTTCGCGCTGAGTTCGCCATCAAGGACTTGGGTCCTTTGCACTACTTCCTCGGTGTCGAGGTGGTGCGCCGTCCGGATGGCTTCTTCCTTCATCAGCGGAAGTACGCTCACGAGCTCCTAGAGCGCGCCGGCATGCTTAACTGCAGGCCCGCCGCTACGCCTGTTGATACGAAGGCCAAGCTTTCTGCCACGGATGGTTCTCCTTCTTCGGATGCTGCTTTCTATCGGTCTATCATTGGTGCTCACCGGTACCTCACCCTGACTCGACCGAAGATCCAGTATGCCGTGCAGCAGGTGTATCTTCATATGCATGCTCCTCAAGACGTTCACTGGGCTGCCGTCAAGCGGATTCTCCGCTATATCTGTGGCACTATGGATCTTGGCGTCACGCTTCACGCCTCCGCCAACACCGCCCTCACCGCCTACTCCGATGCAGATTGGGCGGGCTGCCCTAACACTCGTCGCTCCACTTCGGTCTATTGTGTCTACCTTGGACCCTCACTTACCTCGTGGTCATCCAAGCGGCAGCCTACGGTCTCTCGTTCCAGTGTTGAGGCTGAGTATCATGCGGTGGCCAACACCGTCGCCGAGTGTTCGTGGCTTCGCCAACTGCTTCAGGAGCTCTCTTGTCCTGTTGATCGTGCCACGGTGGTCTACTGCGATAACGTCTCGGTGTTCTACCTCTCCGCTAACCCGGTACATCATCGACGGACCAAGCATATTGAGTTGGATATTCATTTTGTTCGGGAACAGGTGGCCCTTGGCCATATTCGTGTTTTACACGTCCCTACTTCCCAACAATTTGCAGATATTATGACCAAGGTCTTGCCTACGGCGT
>NC_057798.1:472123770-472143907 GCF_018294505.1 Triticum aestivum | reverse complement strand
GTCTTTTGTACATTAGGCCCACCTCTCTAGTTTGTTGTATAGATTGAGGTAGAGGCCCCATATTGTACTCATATATACCGTGCACATTGCATCGAATCAATACATCGTGCAATTCATACATCTTCACTAGGGATTAAACTAACAAGGATCCACACGTTATTTATACTTAGACTAATCTAACCACTATTATCTAGTCCAAACAGGGGCTAGTCCCAGCGGCAATGGCCCAAGCCGGCCTCACACACGGCCATGTACAGATGTACAGGGGCGTTGACAGCCATGGCCATGAGCACAACAACAACAAATACGCAGAGGCAGCAGCAGCAATTAGCAGAGCATTAGTAGCGCAAGGAGCAGCACAGCACGCAGAGCAAGCAGCGGCACGCGGGCAGCAGGCAGGGCTGTGGTTGCGTGGTCGGGCGCGGGACGGTGAGCGCACCTGGGGTGCAGCGAGCGGACGCAGCCACGGAGTGCCCCCGGGGCGCCAGGACTCGACGAAGTGCGGCGAGCGCGCACGCACAGAAAACTTCGGGCGCGGCAGCAATGGCGGCATACAGCGACAAAAACTTGGGGGATAAGGGGGATTCAAGGGAAGGAGCTCACCACGGAGCCGGGGACGTGGTCGGGGAGGCCGGGGACGGTCGGGATGGTGCGGATCGATGGCAAGAAGGCAGCGACCCGACGAAGAAGACAAAGACGATGTCGGCTACGCATCTCCCCGACTTGATGAGACGCCCAGAACGGATGATGTTGACCGTGGTAGACCTCGTGGACGTACTCCCGAGCGGCGAAGACGATGGTGGCCGCGGCAAAGACAATGATGAGTATGGTCACTACGTGAGTTCTCGAATTTGAGATTGAGTAGAAGGGGATGGAGGAAGACGGGGGATCGAGGGGGAGATATATGTGGGCGATCTAGGGTTTCGGGGGTGGCCGCGGGGGAATTAGTAGGGCACCAGGGGGCGGATGGCCACCACGCCCGGCCATCACCGGCGGATGGGCGCCACGATCCCCCCTGCATCGTTGTAGCAGAGGAAGGGGGCGGTAGGGAGGAGCTGGGCCGGCCTGGTGGCCTAGCTAGGCCAAGGCCCAGTGGGGGAAGTGATACGTCTCCAAAGTATCTACTTTTCCAAACACTTTTGCCCTTGTTTTGGACTCTAACTTGCATGATTTGAATGAAACTAACCCGGACTGACGCTGTTTTCAGCAGAACTGCCATGATGTTGTTTTATGTGTAGAAAAGAAAAGTTCTCGGAATGTCCTGGAAATCCACGGAGGCACTTTTCAGAATTAATAAGAAATTTTGGCGAAAGAATGAAGGCCAGGGGGCCCACGGGTTGTCCACGAGACAGGGGGCGCCCCCCCCCCCCCAGGGCACGCCCTCCTATCTCGTGGGCCCCCTGGACACCTCCTAACCTTAACTCCAACTCCATATATATCGTCTCGGGGAGAAAAAATAATCAAGGAGAAAGTTTCATCGCGTTTCACGACACGGAGCCGCCGCCAAGCCCTAATCTCTCTCGGGAGGGCTGATCTGGAGTCCGTTCGGGGCTCCGGAGAGGGGGATTCGTCGCTGTCGTCATCATCAACCATCCTCCATCACCAATTTCATGATGCTCACCGCCGTGTGTGAGTAATTCCATCGTAGGCTTGCTGGACGGTGATGGGTTGGATGAGATTTACCATGTAATTAAGTTAGTTTTGTTAGGGTTTGATCCCTAGTATCCACTATGTTCTGAGATTGATGTTGCTATGACTTTGCCATGCTTAATGCTTGTCACTAGGGCCCGAGTGCCATGATTTCAGATCTGAACCTATTATGTTTTCATGAATATATGTGTGTTCTTGATCCTATCTTGCAAGTCTATAGTCACCTATTATGTGTTATGATTCGATAACCCCGAAGTGACAATAATCGGGATACTTCTCCGTGATGGCCGTAGTTTGAGGAGTTCATGTATTCACTATGTGCTAATGCTTTGTTCCGGTTCTCTATTAAAAGGAGGCCTTAATATCCCTTAGTTTCTGTAAGGACCCCGCTGAACACGGGAGGGTAGGACAAAAGATGTCATGCAAGTTCTTTTCCATAAGCACATATGACTATTTACAGAATACATGCCTACATTACATTGATGAACTGGAGCTAGTTCTATATCACCCTATGTTATAACTATTGCATGAGGAATCGCATCCGACATAATTATCCATCATTGATCCATTGCCTACGAGCTTTTCACATATTGTTCTTCGCTTATTTACTTTTCCGTTGCTACTGTTACAACTACTACAAAAACCCCAAAACATTTATCTTTACTTTTGCTATCGCTACTATTATCATCATACCACTTTTGCTACTGAACACTTTGCTGCAGATACTAATTTATCCAGGTGTGGTTGAATTGACAACTCAACTGCTAATACTCAAGAATATTCTTTGGCTCCCCTTGTGTTGAATCAATAAATTTGGGTTGAATACTCTACCCTCGAAAGCTATTGTGATCCCCTATACTTGTGGGTTATCAAGACTAATTTCTGGCGCCGTTGCCGGGGAGCATAGCTCTATTCTCTGAGTCACTTGGGATTTATATCTGTTGATCACTATGAAGAACTTGAAAGACGATCGAACTACTATTTTGCCTTCAACTACGAGGGGAGGTAAGGAACTGCCATCTAGCTCTGCACTAGATTCTCCTTCCATTATAAGTAAGCTTGCGACACCTAAACCTGCTACTGCTATGAATTCTGATATGTCGCATGTTATTGATGATGCCACTTCTGCTATGAATGATGAAACTACTTCTATGCGTGATACTACTGTGCCACTAGGTGAATTTTTAGATGAACAACTTGCTAGATTTAGGGGAAATGAAAATATTGAAGAACCTATTATTGATGATAGTGATGATGAAGGTCCCCCCAATAATTATGTTTTACCTGTTGTTCCTAAGGGTTATGTTATGCATGAAACAACTGGTATGGAAATTCTTGCTTGCAATGATAGAAAAGAAATTATTAGCTAAATGGAAGCAGCAGTCTCTTAATGCTAGAATGAAACCCGATCCTGCTTTTGCTACTTCACCTATCTGTGTTACTGATAAGGATTATGAATTCTCTGTTGATCCTGATATTATTACTTTAGTTGAATCTGATCCTTTTTATGGCCTTGAATCTAAAACTGTTGTGGCACATCTTACCAAGTTGAATGATATAGCCACCCTATTTACTCATGATGAGAAGTCTCGCTATTTGTATATCCTTAAGATATTTCCGTTCTCATTAAAGGGTGATGCTAAGACTTGGTATAATTCTCTTGCTCCTGGTTGTGTGCGTAGTCCCCAGGATATGATTTATTACTTCTCTGTTAAATATTTCCCTGCTCATAAGAAACCAGCTGCCTTGCGGGAAATTTGTGAAAATCAAAGAAGAGAGTCTCCCACAAGCTTGGGGGAGGCTTCTCCGGTTACTTAATGCTTTGCCTAATCATTCACTCAAGAAAAACAAAATACTTGATATCTTTTATAATGGACTAACCGATGCTTCCAAGGACTACTTGGATAGTTGTGTTGGTTGTGTTTTCAGGGATAGAACAGTCGACGAAGCTGAAATACTATTGAATAATATGTTGACTAATGAAAATAATTGGACTCTTCCTGAGCCAGTTCCTGAAGTAATTCCTGAACCAATTGAGCCAACTCCTGAGCCTATTCCTAAACCCACTCCGAAGAAGAGAGGTGTTTTATTTCTCAGTCCTGAAGATATGCAAGAGGCAAAGAAATCAATGAAAGAAAAAGGTATTAAAGCTGAAGATGTTAAGAATTTACCACCTATTGAAGAAATACATGGTCTTAATTTACCGCCTGAAGAACCACATTGTCTTGATAACCCGACATAGGTAGTAAAGGTAAATGCTCTCTATAGATATGATAAAGTTGAAGTACCCTCTACTAAATTTCATAGCCCATGCTTAGATGAATTTGATGACTTTATGGCTAGACAAGAAAGTTTTAATGCTTATATTGGTAGAGAGTTAAAGAATAATGCTTTTGAGATAGGACGCGTAGGTGATAATCTGGCTAGAGTTAAAGATGAACTTCACTGTGTTAGCAAATATGCTTCTATGGTTGCTACTCAAGCTGAGCAAGTACTTAAAGCTCAAAATGATTTGCTTGAGGAATTAAATAATAAAAATGACTTTGTTGTTAGAGTGGCTACTAGAACTGGTAGAATGACTCAGGAACCTTTGTATCCTGAAGGCCACCCTAAGAGAATCGAGCAAGATTCCCAGAGAAACAATTTAGAGGCACCTAGTTCTTCTAAAAAGAAGAAAAAGAAAAACGATAGATCTTTGCATGCTTCTAGTGAACCTACTGTAGACACACCTGAGAATCCCAATGATATTTCTATTTCTAATGTTGAAACACAATCAGGTGATGAACATGAACCTAGTGATAATGTTAATGATAATGTTCATGATGATGCTCAACCTAGCAAAGACAATGATGTAGAAATTGAACCTGCTATTGATCTTGATAACCCACAATCAAAGAATCGACGTTATGATAAGAGAGATTTTGTTGCTAGGAAGCACGGTAAAGAAAGAGAACCATGGGTTCAGAAACCCATGCCCTTTCCTCCTAAACCATCCAAGTCAAAGGATGATGAGGATTTTGAGCACTTTGCTGAAATGATTAGACCTATTTTCTTACGTATGCGCTTAACTGATATGCTTAAAGTAAATCCTTATGCTAAATATATGAAGGATATCATCACAAATAAAAGAAAGATACTGGAAGCTGAAATTTCCACCATGCTTGCTAATTATACTTTTAAGGGTGGAATACCAAAGAAACTTGGAGATCCGGGTGTACCAACTATACCATGCTCTATTAAAAGAAATTATGTTAGAACTGCTTTATGTGATCTTGGAGCCGGTGTTAGTGTTATGCCTCTCTCTTTATATCATAGACTTGAATTGAATAATTTGACATCTACTGAAATATCTTTGCAAATGGCTGATAAATCAACTGCTATACCTGTCGGTATTTGTGAGGATGTGCATATTGTGGTTGCAAATGTCACTATCTTAACGGACTTTGTTACTCTTGATATTCCCGAGGACGATAATATGTCTATTATCCTTGGTAGACCTTTTCTTAATACTGCAGGGGCTGTTATTGATTGCAACAAAGGCAATGTCACTGTTCATGTTAATGGTAATGAGCATACAGTACACTTTCCGAGGAAACAATCTCAAGTTCATAGCATCAATTCTATTGAAAAAGTTCCAACTATCATTTTTGGAGGTTTTGAATTTCCTCTCCCTACTGTCAAGAAAAAGTATGATATTCTTATTGTTGGGTATTTTCATATCCCCGTTGAGGTAACTTAGTGTTATTCGAAATTTCTCCGGTTCCGTGTTATTCAGAATGAGTTTGTTAACAAGACTTGATCAACCTTGTTAGTGGATTCATTTTGATGATCACGAGATGGATGAAACTAGAAGGCACAACCTTCTGTATACTCTTTTTACTTTCTGTTATTTAGAATAAATAAAGCAAAAATAGAATTATTCGTCTGTTTTCTGAATTATCCGTGCATTAAAAAATAGTCCGAAAATAAAAGTGCTCCAAATGCCCTGCAAATTTAGTATGATTTTTTCTGGAATATTTGAGGATTTTAGGCACTGAAAGCACTGCAAAAGGGGCAAGCACCAGGCCACGAGAGAGGAGGGTGCGCCCCCTGTCTCCCGGGCCCCTGGTGGGTCCCCTCCACTTATGCCAGCACCCACACACTTCATCTTCTACCCAAAAAAATCCCCATCCAGCTCAAGCCCGAGTTCTAGCTCGTTTTGCTACGATTTTCGATCTCTTAGCTCAAAGCTCCATTCGCCAAACTGCTTTGGGAGATTGTTGCTTGGTATGTGACTGCTCCATTGGTCCAATTAGTTTTTGTTCTAGTGCTTTATTCATTGCAAATTTTTGCTGCATAGGTGACCAGTTCTTGAGCTTGCATGTTAAATTTTTGAGGTCCCAAGCAATTCCAATGCATGATATAGGCTCTAGGCACTTGTAGGAGTAGTTGCTATCAATCTTGTTTAGTTTTATTCACTTTTATTTCGAAGTTACTAAAATTTCAGAAATTTTCAGAAAATGTTAAGGAGGCTCTTTAGAGGCTCTCCTAGCCAAAGCTCTAAGGAAAAACAAGACAAAGAGAAGGAAAAACCCAAGCATAATCTTCCTCGCTTAGCGGAAGTACGGTCATGTGAATGGCCGTGTGAGGATTTCTTGAAAGAAGACGGAATTCATGAAGACTTTTATGCTTTAATCGGGACTGCAGGCCTCACCGGTTTCATGAATGACCGAATCGATCAGTATCTCTTACTTACCAATACTTCCGTGCAAAACTTTTATTATTATCCTAAGAAGTCACCGCCTGTAGTATCATTTCATTTATATGATGAATTCAGAGAAATGTCTTTACGTGATTTTTGCGCGGTGTGTAGGATACCTTATGAGGGAGAATTAGAGGAACCCCATCGCGAAGATGTGGATGGTTTCGTTAAAACTATTGTTGTAGAAGAGCCAAAGAAGGGCTCTGGGGCAAAAGTCTCTAGCATACACTTTCCTATTTTACGCTACTTTGCCATATTTGCTAGTAGATGCTTGATTGGTCGTGGGAATAGTGGAAACTTGAGCATTCCAGATATTATTATTATTCAACATGCTTTGCTGGGAGACAATACTTTTAGTATGGGTGCCGTCGTTGCCAAACGACTAGCCCTGAATCGTACAAATGGCCCCATATTTGGAGGTATCTATGTTGCACGTCTTGCTGAACATTTTTAGATATCCATTAGGCACCTTGAGGAGGAGGAGACAAAATTACCTCCTCACATTTTAGATTACAAAAGCATGGTAGCACACAAGTTTATTGTTGACAATGAAGAGAAGATGCTCTTTTATAGACTTAGATTCAATAAGAAACACTTTGAGTATATTATTTTGTCTGCGCCTCTGTTGTTTGATTTGCTTGCAGAAAGTTGTCTTGTCACGCCAGAGGCCGTGAACAATCATCTAGCCCAAGCTTTTACTCCGGAACCTGAACCTGAGCCAGAACCTGAATTGGACCCTTATTGTGCATCATCTGTCCAGTGGGATCCAGAGATGACCAGCCAGTGGTATCCTAATTACACCTCCCACTACACCGCGAGAGTAGCGGCGGTCATTGGTATTAGACCAACTTAGGCCAAAAGCCTATGCTTGGGGGAGTACGTATTTCTCACCGACTTTACATTCATGTTCACACAATAGTCGTCGGTGCTCATACTCTTTCATTGTATTATACATGTTGGTTTAAATTTCTTTTTCTAGTTTTCTTCTTGTGTGTTTGTTAAACCTTAAGAAAAAACAAAAAATTAGTTAGTTTAATTTCCTTGCTTGTAGTAGAAATTAAAATGAAAACCCAAAAAGATTTCTTATTCTTCTTTTACTTGTTGGGAGCTTTCCCGTGTAAATAGTTTTATTTTCTTTTCTTTTGGGAGTCGAGAAGACTATATTGAAATTGCTTAGTGGCTCTTATATGCATGATTGTTTATTTAATTTAGAGCCCATATTACTTGTCTTCTCTCTTGAGTTGAATGCTTGCAAATTCCAGCTTAGTCCAATGCACGTGCACTCTTATTATTATACACATCGTTCGGTCGTGCAAGTGAAAGGCAATAATGACGATATATGATGGACTTATTGGGATGAAAAAAGCTGGTATGAACTCAACCTCTCTTGTTTTTGTAAATATGAGGATTCATCGTTCCTGAGTCAGCTATTATGAAGTAAACATATTTGCAATGACATTTCGAGATTATAGTTGCTTGTGCCATGCTTGATTAGCCATGAGTTATAATGGTTTACCTTGCGTGCCAACATACTATTAGAATGATTATGATGTGGTATGATGGGATGGTATCCTCCTTTGAATGTATTAAGTGACTCGACTTGGCACATGTTCACGCATGTAGTTGAATCAAATCAACATAGCCTTCATGATATTTATGTTCATGGTAGATTATATCCTACTCATGCTTGTACCCGGTGTAAATTAATTTTAGTGCATGTTTACGACTGTTTTCGCTCTCTCAGTTGGTCGCATCCCAGTCTTTTGCTAGCCTTCACCTGTACTAAGCGGGAATACTGCTTGTGCATCCAAACTCCCTAAACCCCAAAGTTGTTCCATATGAGTCCACTATACCTTCCTATATGCGGTATTTACCTGCCATTCCAAGTAAATTTGTATGTGCCTAACTCCAAACCTTCAAATGAAATTCTGTTTTGTATGCTCGAGCAGCTCATGTTTCAACTAGGGCTGCCTATATCTTCCATGCTAGGTGGGTTATTCTCACAAGGAGTGGACTCCGCTCCTCATTCACGAGAAAGGGTCGGTAACCAGGATGCCTAGTCCCATGATCCAAAAAGATCAAAGCAAATCAAAATAATTAAACAAAACTCCCCCAGGGCTGTTGTATGTTGGAGGCACTCGTTGTTTCGAGCAAGCCATAGATTGATGCTTGTTGGTGGATGGGGGAGTATAAACCTTTACCATTCTGTTTGGGAACTGCCTATAATGCATGTAGTATGGAAGATACAGCCATCTCATAGTTGTTGCGTTGACAGCAAAAGTATGCTGCTCAAAATGTTATTCAATCTCTATTTTAAAATTGAGCTTTGGCACCTCTACAAATCCCTGCTTCACTCTGCGAAGGGCCTATCTATTTACTTTTATGTTGAGTCATCACCCTTCTTATTAAAAGCACTCGCTGGAGAGCACACTGTCATTTGCATTCATTATTATTGGTTTATATTGGGTATGACTTGACTAGATCTCTTTTACCATGAATTACAATGTTTAGTCAGTCCTTGATCTTTAAAGGTGCTCTGCATTTATGTTTTGCGGTCTCAGAAAGGGCTAGCGAGATACCATTTTGTTATATCATGTTATGATTATTTTGAGGAAGTGTTGTCATCCGAGCTTTATTATTATAGCTCGCTAGCTGATTATGTTATTGATATGAGTAATTGTGAAACCTATGTGTTATTGTTAGTATGGTTAGTTCATAATATTTGCTGAAACTTGAATGCTGGCTTTTCATGTTACAACAACAAGAGCAAACAGAGTTTGTAAAAGTTTTTCTTTATCTCTTTCAGTTTATCAACTGAATTGCTTGAGGACAACCAAAGGTTTAAGCTTGGGGGAGTTGATACGTCTCCAACGTATCTACTTTTCCAAACACTTTTGCCCTTGTTTTGGACTCTAACTTGCATGATTTGAATGAAACTAACCCGGACTGACGCTGTTTTCAGCAGAACTGCCATGATGTTGTTTTATGTGTAGAAAAGAAAAGTTCTCGGAATGTCCTGAAAATCCACGGAGGCACTTTTCAGAATTAATAAGAATTTTTGGCGAAAGAATGAAGGCCAGGGGGCCCACGGGCTGTCCACGAGACAGGGGGGCCCCCCCCCTAGGGCGTGCCCTCCTATCTTGTGGGCCCCCTGGACACCTCCCGACCTCAACTCCAACTCCATATATACCGTCTCGGGGAGAAAAAAATCAAGGAGAAAGTTTCATCGCGTCTCACGACACGGAGCCGCCACCAAGCCCTAATCTCTCTCGGGAGGGCTGATCTGGAGTCCGTTCGGGGCCCCGGAGAGGGGGATTCGTCGCCGTCATTATCATCAACCATCCTCCATCACCAATTTCATGATGCTCACCGCCGTGCGTGAGTAATTCCATCGTAGGCTTGCTGGACAGTGATGGGTTGGATGAGATTTACCATGTAATTAAGTTAGTTTTGTTAGGGTTTGATCCCTAGTATCCACTATGTTCTGAGATTGATGTTGCTATGACTTTGCCATGCTTAATGCTTGTCACTAGGGCCCGAGTGCCATGATTTCAGATCTGAACCTATTATGTTTTCATGAATATATGTGTGTTCTTGATCCTATCTTGCAAGTCTATAGTCACCTATTATGTGTTATGATCCGACAACCCCGAAGTGACAATAATCGAGATACTTCTCGGTGATGACCGTAGTTTGAGAAGTTCATGTATTCACTATATGCTAATGCTTTGTTCCGGCTCTCTATTAAAAGGAGGCCTTAATATCCCTTAGTTTCCGTAAGGACCCCGTTGAACACGGGAGGGTAGGACAAAAGATGTCATGCAAGTTCTTTTCCATAAGCACGTATGACTATTTACGGAATACATGTCTACATTACATTGATGAACTGGAGCTAGTTCTATATCACCCTATGTTATAACTATTGCATGAGGAATCACATCCGGCATAATTATCCATCATTGATCCATTGCCTATGAGCTTTTCACATATTGTTTTTCGCTTATTTACTTTTCCGTTGCTACTGTTACAACTACTACAAAACCCCAAAAACATTTATCTTTACTTTTGCTATCGCTACTATTATTATCATACCACTTTTGCTACTAAACACTTTGCTGCAGATACTAAGTTATCCAGGTGTGGTTGAATTGACAACTCAACTGCTAATACTCAAGAATATTCTTTGGCTCCCCTTGTGTCGAATCAATAAATTTGGGTTGAATACTCTATCCTCGAAAGCTGTTGCGATCCCCTATACTTGTGGGTTATCAGGAAGGTATCTTAGTTTATTTTCTATTATCTTGTTTCTGTTTTTATTTTACTCATCTCTGTTTATTTGTTTTACTATTTTATTTTCTAGTTATTTTAGCTTTAGAAAATATCTAAACAGTACCCAAATTAGTGTTACTAAATAAGCTAATGCCATAAACAGGTTTGTCACTAAACAAAATAGTTTGCAATTTTATAATTTGTAAAAGACATTTAGTTATTTATATAAGACGCTGTTTTATTTGCTCTAGGGTATTCAATCACTTTCTAAAAATGTTGGTCCACCGCCACAATTACTTATGAATTATTTTACACATTTTGAACATATTAGTTTTGACATTTTGGAAACTTTAAATTTTGAACTTTGAACCAGTTGAAATCAAAGTGATTTAGCAATAGTAATGTGTTGACATGGCACCCTTAACAGTGGATTACTGTAGCTTGATTATCCGGGCGTCACAAATCTCCTCCAATACAAGAAATCTCGTCCCAAGATTTTAGGAGGTAGACGGAAACAAAACGGGGTATTCATATTGAAGACGATCCTCGAGTTCCCAAGTGGCTTCATCTTCAGAAGGACTTGACCACGAAATTTAAGAATTTGATAACCCTCAGACGGGTGCGATGTCAGCTTGATCGAGAACGTGGATCAGATGCTCTCTGCAAGTGAGATCATCTTGCAAGGGTTGAGCTTTATAAGTCATGGGGTTGTTGTAATAAGGCTTGCGACTCAAAGCATCGGCCATGACATCAGCCTTGCTAGGGGTATAAGAAATACCATAGTCATAGTCTGTGATTGTTTCCATACATCGCTGCTGATGGAGATCCAGATCTAGCTGAGTAACAGATACTTCAGACTTTGATGATCGGTGAAGATCTCGCAACGATTACAAAAAGGAATGCTGCCGCAACTTTAGTGGAAACTTAACTACAACAAGTTCAAGGCCATGGACTGGGTTGTTCTTTTGGAAAGGCATCTTGGAATTCACAAACAATTGGAGCATTTTCAATTCTCATAAGAGAAGCGTTTACACGTTCAAGGAATAAATCGGTGCTTCGGCATTTTGAACACGATGAGCATCGTAGCTTATTATCTCACTCGAAGGATGGAGTAGATTGACGGTTTAAATGGCGCAAATGAAAGAAGCGGTATGCGTTTTCAACCATTCCATTCCTAGAATGATGTCAATATTGGATGACTTCAAAACAATGGGGGAAACATGGAATTCCAACACTTCAATTTAACGGGAACATTGAGACTAACCATGGTGGTTCGACATTGGCCCGCGAAATGCAGCTTGGAATTCGGCCAAGTCATGGCGGTTCCAACAGGTACGGAACGCAGGTAGCTGTCCCACCATTGAGAAGCGGGACCTTTTGGGTAGTAAGTTGCGAAGGCGACATAGTTGGCAGGGGCTACATCAGCAAACTCCAACACGAAAGTGATGTCACTGAGCCAGTCATCAGCATCAAGTGGCTAAGTTGAGCTACAGTAGATGATAGGGTTGATAGGCGCAAAGCCTTGCAGAGTCACTTGGGCTGGTGGCTGATTCATATTGGGACATGGAAACTGAGACATGACTCCTTCCATGAACTGGCGATTCAGCTCAATTGTTGTATCATTCCGGCCATGTATTCAGGAGGTGGTGGATTGTCGCAACCACGGTCATGACCAATGCGTCTAAACATCCTGCTTAAATGCAACAGGGGGTAGTTTAGCAAAGGGGGGTGGAGCAAGTGTATGGAGTCATTGTTAGAGTACGTAATAGGCCTAATGGGCCCATTAGTCTTAGGGTTAATTAGAGATAAGGGTCAAGTAAGCCTTGCTTGAGAGTCAAGTAAACCTCTCTATATAAAGAGAGGAGATGTATCAATCTAATCAAGCAAGAATTAAGAAGGAAATCCCTTCCCTCTTGCCCGGCCGTGGGCAAAAAGGCCCTCGGCCAGCCTTCTCGCGCCCTCCTTCTAGCAGCGCCATAACAAGTTGGTATCATCTAGCTTCGGTTCGATCATGTCTTCACCACCGCCAAGCCCGTCTTTTCTGCTGCCGGTCACCATGTCGCCTCTGGCTACCACCACGACCGTCACCCCGCTCCTGCCCACGCCGGGATCCTCTGTCGCGCCCGCCCCCACCATCCTCACCTGGGAGGACGTGTCCGGGGTGCTGCGGGACCTAACCCAGACGGTCCAGGAGATCCACCTGTTCTTGGCTGCGTCCTACGGGCCGCACTCGGTTGCGCCGCCCATCGCCGCCCCCGGGCCGCCATGGCTGTCGTGGCAGCTGCCGCACCAGGCGGCCTTCGCCGCGCGCCGGGCCGCAGCAGCTGTCATCCATCGCCACCACCACCTAGCCCTGGCTGCAGTGGCAGCCGCCGCTCCTGGCGGCCTCCGCCACGCCCGGCGCGACAGCGCATCAGCCGTTGCAGCTGCAGCAGCCACCGCCAGTCAGCTCCGGCGCCTAGTATGGGATGCCCTACGATGGGAGTGCGGCGACTTCGTTCCCATCAGCGCCGCCGCCATCCCAAGGCGTCCACATCCAGCAGATCAAGTCCCTGCTGTCGCCGTCACCACTTGCGTCTTGGATCGCTACCCGCCATGTGTCGGCGGCGGTGAGGCTGCAGGCTGCTGCGCGCGGCCGACGCGCGCCTCCTAGCGCGTCGGCGTGTGCGGGAGATGTGTGGTCTGCAGCTGCCGCTCCTCCAAGTTGCCCTTCGCTGCGCAAAGGACCTCGATCTCGTCCGCTGCGTCGGGGATCTTGGCCATGTGGTTTCCCCCACGGGCGACCGACATGCTGTTTTCCCCACGGGCAGCGACCTCAAAGTCTGCGACATCGGCGGTTGGGGGGCGCACCCCTCCTCGTCATTCTCCATCACGAGCCCTCCACTCTTCCCTGTGTGGTGCAGACTAACATCCATACACATGCACTCCTTTTGTCCAGGTGGTGTCCATGGGATCCAGGTGGCTGTACACATGCACGTCCAACATAAAGCGTCCTAGTCTATTTCAGGTTGAGAATAATAAAACAAACCGAGATGTAAAAGGCTTGTTTTTAGGTGTTAGGTTTGTGTTGCGTCGAGTCATGGTTATAAGTTGGTTAGGCTGCAGCTCGAGGACAAGCTGCATGTCCAGGTGGGGTGTAGTGTTAGAGTACGTAATGGGCCTAATGGGCCCATTAGTCTTAGGGTTAATTAGAGATAAGGGTCGTTTGCTTAGGGGTCAAGTAAGCCTTGCTTGAGAGTCAAGTGAACCTCTCTATATAAAGAGAGGAGATGTATCAATCTAATCAAGCAAGAATTAAGAAGGAAATCCCTTCCCTCTTGCCCGGCTGTGGGCAAAAAGGCCCTCGGCCAGCCTTCTCGCGCCCTCCTTCTAGCAGCGCCATAACAGTCATTCAATATGTAACCTGAACAGTGAGCAAAGGCACAGTATGTACAAAGCAGTAGTCATTGAAGACATACAGCTACATATGCAGAGCCAATTACATGATGTTCACAAGAGTTCGAATAAGAGAAACATCACAGACATATTAGGCGGCACGCATGCACGCGATGGAGGGACGCAACAATGGGACATAGCAAAGGCTACATCATCGTCGAAGAAAGCCACTAGAGCGAGGAATCTGCAGGGGACGACGCACGGTGCCCTTGATAGAAGGATTTTTGCGACTCGTGGACAAAGTGAAGCAGATACTGGCTCCCAATTCAAGAAAGGCATGATACAAATCTCCGGGTGGATGTGATCACGAGAACCTAGGGTAGAGTTAGCAAAACCATTTAACCCGAATAGAAGAGAGATCAGAGTCCCAGAGTAAAGGTCGAGGAGTAAAAGATCCTAATACCACCCAATGGCGATGTGGGCCCGTAAGCCACATGGCCATGTTAGTAAAACCATTTTTCAATCGCTAGACTCAACTTCGGCCAAGGAGTTGGAAAGGGGGATCCTACAGGCAGTCGGCTCTGATACCAACTTGTGACGCCCCTGATTCAATCGTACACTAATCATACACGCAAATATGTACGATTAGGATCAAGGACTCACGGGAAGATATCACAACACAACTCTAGACATAAATTAAAATAATAAAATCTTTATATTACAAGCCAGGGGCCTCGAGGGCTTGAATACAAGCTCGATGCACAAGAGTCAGCGGAAGCAACAATATCTGAGTACAGACATAAGTTAAACAAGGGTGCCTTAAGAAGGCAAGCATAAAAGCAACAACGATCGTAGAGGCAAGGCCTCCTGCCTGGGACCTCCTAAATTACTCCTGGTCGTCAGCGGTCTTCACATAGCAGCATCCATCGGCGGTGGCATCTGGATCCAGGGATCCATCATCTGGTTGCAACAACCGGAAAGAAAGAAGGGGGAAAGGGGGTAGCAAAGCAACCGTGAGTACTCATTCAAAGTACTCGCAAGCATCAGATCTATACCAAGTATGCATTGGTATCAAATGAAAGGGTTGTATCTGTGGACTAAACTGCAGAATGCAATAATAGAGGGGGAAGGCCTAGCCTATCGAAGACTAGAATCTTCAAGCAGCTCCAAGCATCTTGCAACATGTAGAAGAGTAAAGAATAGCAGTTTATAATATTTAACAAGCATATTGTAACATCAACGCCCAGAGATCCTTCCCCGACTCCCGAAGTAATCTCGGAGCCACATATCCATCACATATCTCAAGTATCCATTTCTAGTTATATAAGATCTGGATACAAGTCTGAACGTCCATTACCGTGGACACGGTATTCGAATATATATCTTCCCTGCAGGGGTGCATCACGTTACCCAACATACTCGATCACTTTGGCCGGACACACCTTTCTAGGGTCAATGCCCGGCCTCGGAAGATCAACACGTCGCAGCCCTACCTAGGCTCAGCAGAGAGGTTCCTGCCGGTCTACATCCTAAGCACTCCGGGGTCTTGGGCCCATCGCCCGCAGCACTCCGGGTCGTTGCGAGCAGGGTGAATACCAGCATCGCCTCGGATGGCCAGCACGATCCGACCGTGCCGCACTTCTAAACTGGACGTCTGACAAAGCTTCGGCTGATACTGCGACGTCGAAGCCCATATCTATTCTCGCCGTGGTGGTTAGTGCGTAAAGGCCAGAGGCCAACTCAGAACAAATACCCAAACCTGTTAGTGCATTGGGGGCTCGCGGAAACCAGCAGAGACTCACAATAAGGTGACCCCGTTGCCCCGTCTCGTGGACTTACGACAAGGGCCTAGACTGCCCGGCCGTGCCACGTGGAAATTCGCGGGTGCTCAACGGGCCCGCCCGACATTCACATCAACCCGCGGGTACCCCTCAGGGCCGACCCGACTTCAACAATGGTCTCAAGTAAAGTCAAGGTAACCGTGTGTCCAAACATCAAGGGGAAAACCCGAGGAATCACCCATGGAGGATTCCACTCAATGTAATCATCAAGGTGAATGTAAGAGGGACCACCCTCGAGGTTCACACTTGAGGTGTTGAACGACAGAGCCGTATCGGGAATGGTGAAACAGGAAATCACCCTCGATGACCACGACCGAATAGCTACACTACAGAATTATCATCAGGAGTACGTTATGAGGGATCACCATCGACACTCGATAGTAGCTCTGGAAAGTCGAGCAACAAAAGGGGCATGATGTGATGTGAGGTGTCGGGCTCTGGTCGTCGATGATGAAGCAGGGGCAACAAGGACAAGTGGGGGTCACTGATGGATCACTAACCAACCTGTACTAAGCAGTTTAGGACAAGCATGTAGGTAACAATAGCAGGTACAAAAGCAGGCTATGCATCAGAATAGGAGCAAACAATAACAGTAGCAAAATCTAATGCAAGCCTGAGAGTATAGAATGGGCGAAATCAGGATGATCAAAGGGGGGCTTGCCTGGTTGCTCAGACGAGAGGGAGGGTCGTCGTCGACGTAGTCGATCACAGGGGCATCAGCAGCGGTCTCGGGGTCTACCGAAGAGAAAAAGGGGAAGAAACAGTAAATACACGCAATCATATGCATAACAAGACAATAAGAGGGGCTAGAAGTGTTCTAACACAGCGCTAGGCGATACTGGCAAAGGGGGAAACATCCGGGAAAGTTTTCCCGGTTCCGAACGTTTGTCAGACAGAAGAACCGGAGGGGAAAGGTTCGACGTTTGCTATGATAGGATGTGAGGCGGGCAAACAGACCGCGTATTCGGATTTGTCTCGCCGTTCTAAGCAACTTTCATGTACAAAGTTTTTCGATCCGAGTTACGGTTTAATTTCTACGAATTTTCGAAGTTTTAATAATATTCTGGAATCATTATTAATTCGAATTAAAAAGTAAAATGCTAAGTGTACCAGGGGTTTCCTAGTCTAGTGTATGACAGTGGGCCAGGGGTTGGGTTGACCTAGTCAATTTGACTGGTCAACAGAGGGTTTGTGGCCCACATGTAATAGGCACATTAGTTAATTCCTAGGGATTAAACTAACAAGGATCCACACGTTATTTATACTTAGACTAATCTAACCCTAACTATTATCTAGTCTAAACGGGGGCTAGTCCCAGCGGCAATGGCCCAAGCCGGCCTCACACACGGCCATGTACAGATGTACAGGGGCGTTCGCAGCCATGGCCATGAGCACAACAGCAACAAATACGCAGAGGCAGCAGCAGCAATTAGCAGAGCATTAGTAGCGCAAGGAGCAGCACAACATGCAGAGCAAGCAGCGGCAGAAGCCAGCGGCAACAACAGCGCGCGGGCAGCAGGCAGCACGGTCGGGCGCGGGATGGTGAGCGCACCCGGGGAGCGGCGAGCGGACGCAGGGCGCGCCCAGGGAGTGCCCCCAGCGTGGCCAGGACTCGACGAAGCGCGGCGAGCGCGCACGCACAGAAAACTTCGGCCGCGGCAGCGATGGCGGCATACGGCGACAAAAACTTGGGGGATAAGGGGGATTCAGGGGAAGGAGCTCACCACGGAGCCGGGGACGTGGTCGGGGAGGCCGGGGACGGTCGGATGGTGCGGATCGACGGCTAGAAGGCAGCGACCCGACGAAGAAGACGAAGATGATGTCGGCTACGCAGCTCCCCGACTTGATGAGACCCCCAGAACGGATGATGTTGACCGTGGTAGACCTCGTGGACGATGGTGGCCACGGCAACGACAGCGATGAGCACAGTCACTACGCGAGTTCTCGAGTTTGAGATCGAGCAGAAGGGGATGGAGGAAGATGGGGGATCGAGGGGGAGATATATGTGGGCGATCTAGGGTTTCGGGGGTGGCCGCGGGGGTATTAGTAGGGCACCAGGGGGCGGATGGCCGCCACGCCCGGCCATCGCCGGCAGAGGAAGGGGACGGTAGTATACCTGGCCAAACGGGCCGGCTCGGCACGGCACGGCCCAGCATGTGCTAATCGTGCCTGGCCCGGCACGGCCCACCATGGCACGTTTAATAGTCGGGCCGTGCCGTGCCGGCCCACGGGCGCTGCTCCTTGGCCCAGGCACGACCTGATTAGTTAACGGGCCGCCCCGATGGCCCGTTTAGCACGCTGGGCTGCACATATTCAGCCTGTTGGGCTGTTTTTTAGGCCTATTGGGCTGTATTTTAGATATAAATATATAAAAAAATCTGAAAATTATATAAAAAAATTAAACGGGCCGTGCCGTGCCGGCCCGCGTGCCGAGGCTCCAGGCCCAGGCATGGCCCAAGGCGTGTCGCATGCCGGGCACGGCCCGTTTAGCCCGTGCCGTGCCTGGCCCATAGCGGGCCGTGTCGGCGTGCTCGCGGGGTGGCCTGTTTGGCCCGTCCCGTTTGGCCAGCTATAGACGGTAGGGAGGAGCTGGGCCGGCCTGGTGGCCTAGCTAGGCCAAGGCCCTGGGGGAGGTATCTTGTTTTATTTTCTATTATCTTGTTTCTGTTTTTCTTTTACTCATCTCTGTTTATTTGTTTTACTATTTTATTTTCTAGTTATTTTAGCTTTAGAAAATATCTAAACAGTACCCAAATTAGTGTTACTAAATAAGCTAATGCCATAAACAGGTTCGTCACTAAACAAAATAGTTTGCAATTTTATAATTTATAAAATACATTTAATTAATTATTTAAGACGCTGTTTTATTTACTCTAGGGTATTCAATCACTTTCTAAAAATGTTGGTCCACCACCACAATTACTTATGAATTATTTTTCACATTTTGAACATATTAGTTTTGACATTTTGAAAACTTGAAATTTTGAACTTTGAACCGGTTCGAATCAAAGTGATTTAGCAATAGTAATGTGATGACATGGCACCCTTAACAGTGGATTACTGTAGCTTGATTATCCGGGCGTCACAACCCACTTCCTACATCAAGCTAAAAATGAAAGCATTAGGACGATTAAGACTCTTCTTATTACACATCGAAGAACACCACGCTTAAGAGAAACAGAAACTACAACATATACACATCGAAGAACACGAGGCTAAATGAAAGTAATTGAAAGGGTGTTACTTACCAAAGCTCGTTTTACAGGTTCGGTGCAGCTCCTCTTTAACTTGCCACGCTCCTTGAAGATGTCCCGAATATCCCGTGTTTGGTCTTCATTGCTCCTCTGCATGTTCGCACTCGTGGTTTTAAAATCTCAACATGGCAAGAAAAATATACTACTAGTAATACTCGCGCATTTTGTGGGCAACATTAAAGCACTCGTCTGCCATCTTAGAGCATCTCCAATAGAATCACAATGCGCGACGCTTTAAAACAGCGTTTACAGTGCTGAGATCGAGAAGTAGAGACCGGAGAGTAGAGGATATTTCTCAGCATAGATAGATAAAAAAAAGATAATTCAACTACTCCTCTTCGTCCAACTCCTCCTCGTAGATGTCCTCCTCCGATGTCTGACTGTAGGTGTGAAGATACCGATCGTCGTCGGATTTCCTGGGTGACGCTGCTCCTAGCCTTATGTTGAATTGAGCGTCCGCTTTTCGCCAACGCTTATCCTCGCGATAGGCAGCTCGCTTCGTCCTCCTCTTATCCCTCTCCGCCCTCCTTTGCGCGTAGAACTCGCGCTTGTTGATGATGTCCTGTGGGAAGTGTTGGCGCCATGGCTTCCTCTTCCATCTCGGCGATGCCGAGACGGTGCTCCCGCCTCCAGTTGTCACGACGATCCTCGTCGGTGCTAAGCCGCGGCAGAGGCGCGAGCTCCTGCGCCCGCTCCCGCGTCGGCACGTTGGGGAAGTTTAATGTTCTATGAGGCCACCGGAGGCGCCACGCCGCCGCGTCATACGCGCGGGCGGCCTCGTTGGTGGTGTTGAAATTGCCGAGGCCGAGGCACATCCCGCGAAACCGGATCTCGGCGGAGAAGCCGCCGGAGGGGCACGCGCGGACGCCGCGGTATCCCCAAGTTTCCCGGCGACGCGGCGGTGGTGAGGCGAGAAAGAGCGGGGAGAGAGCAGTGGCGAGGCACAGAGCAGGGAGAGAGCGGTGGCAAGGCACAGAGCGGTGGGAGGGCGTTGGATTTTATAAAGC